>NC_044246.1:24104517-24234517 GCF_003957555.1 Calypte anna
ATACTCCAGATACTCTGGAAGTTTCATGATCTATAGAGGACATTCACATGCTTAATGAGGTTAGATGCTTGAAGTCAGACATTGTAAATAACCCTCAAAGGCCTAATTCCAGATGTGTGTCACTCAGCAAAAAAAAGGCTTAAGGAATGTGTGAAAACAATCTTGCACAAGGAGAAACCTGAGAATAAAATGCACCAGATATTTCCAAATAGGTAACTAATTTTTTTGTAGAAAAAGATACCCATCTACCCTGGCACTCTGGTCTAGCCAATTCAGAATGTGCAATCAGGCATAGTCAGACATAACCCTATCAGTTTTTTACTTCTGGTCCAAAGATTTATCTAAGAGCAAAGTTATTCTAATGTCACATAGCACGCAGGACTAGGGAGAAGATATTCAGGAAAAAATGTAATGAAATAAACTCCCTTACTGTAACCTTCACTAATTCAAATCAACAGTGGCCTAACAACACATTAAGACCTCACAGACAACAGATAATTTTTTTTCCTTTTACCCTGCATCCTAACTCAAAAGGATTCTTTCATTCTTGGCAGAGTTCTAGCAGGGTCTGAAGTTATGTTTCTGTGGCTACCAAAAGAATCCAGGAGACACTGAAGTGGCCTTGGTTACAGCAAGGATAGCATAAATAAGAGAGCTGAAGTCTGCCTCTGTCACCATTCTCATCCATTTCTATTACCACACTACTTCAAAATCACTAAAGTTTTGCAACGATCCCTTTCATCCTTTCTGCTCCAATTAGGCAATTCTACATGTCTGCCTTGATAGGTAGGGCTTACTGAAGCACTTAATCAGTTTCTGGAGGGGCATCATAGTGCCAATCCAAATGCTTATTTAAACAGAGCTGCAGTGCCAAATCCAGCATATTCTGCAGCAGCGTGGAAACAACAGAATCTGTGAGACACAGATTGCCTCACACAATTTTTTAAATTTTAAGTAGCCTTCAATATGAAGGAACACTTGTCCTATATTCATCCTGTGTAAGCTTAACACTCTAGAGATTAAAACACGGGAAGCATTTTATATTGTTGGGCTTTCCTGGCAAATAAAACAATTACAGCAATTCCAGTACGAGTCCTTCCTGAAACTGTGCTAACGAGGCTTTGAATCTTAAAAACTGCTTTTAAATCAAATGATTCATTTGCAAACTCATGGCATACAGCACACACATAGTAGGTGTGGGTCATTTCATTGAAATTAGAAAGCAAATGTCTCTATACATGAGAGGTCACCAGTTGTTGTAAGTTAAAATCTTTTCACTGTTAGGCATAATTAAAATACTCTAACAGTGGTTTCAGTAATTTAAACATTGCAGTATTGTTGTAATATTTTTCTAGGCTTCAAGAGTTCACAACTGTTTGGTCCAATCAAATCTGGGAACGCTGGAGAAGTTATCACCCATCAAGGTAATTACTTTCAAGTTGAAATAATTACTCCATCAATGTTAATGGTCTTTCAACTTCAATAAAGCACTCACCTGCCGATAATCACAGCTAACCTCTTGCTCTCATGCAATTCCCTCTCTATTTAGCAGGTTATATTACAGCCGTTAGAGTGGTCACTTGTCCTGAACAGCTGCTGAATTTCACTTTGATCGGCTGTGAACCATAAAAAAATTAGTCATCTGTGTATGATTTCCCCCTAACCCATAAGCCCTTGCAGAGCTAAGGATATGATCTTTTGGCTGTATTAGGGCACTGCTGAGCAGCCATCTTGTTTCTGGTTGTGGCTACTTTCCACTCACTAACAGTAGCACTGTAGCCTCATTAACTTTTGCCCTCCACAGTCGTTCACAGCTTTCATTCTTTTCTAAGCAGCACATCATCTGAATTTACAGCATGTGCAGGGATTTCACCATCTACTCTCATTGTTTTTTTTTAAAGTGCAGGCCATTTCCTTGGCTCCTGAAATAGGCATGTATAAAAAAAAATTACCAGTCCCTCTCTTTGGCATGTTTTTTTCTTATTCCTATGGCTATGAACTTCATTCCTTTTTCTGTAAGGAACTTGTCATGTCCAGTCCTGCATACTGCATTGCAGAATGATGTTATGTATGAGGAACTTAATAATTACATGGTATCTCATCTTTAATACTGCCAAACATTCACCGGTCTACATGAGGAAACAAATAAAAAATCCTACATGGATGTATTAAGTATTTCTGAATGTGATAAATCGAATGGAACTATGTTTGGGTGCAATACTTCAAATAGCTGTAAAATCCTGCATAGGAGGCATGAGTATATGACAGTACTTGATAGTACATGATATAACATTTTATAGAGAGTTTTTCAGTAAGAAGACTGTAATTATTATTTTTACTATCTTTATATATTCAGTATACAAATTACTGTCTGGTTATAACTACATAATCATGCAAGCCAAAGCCTTATTCTCCTACCAAAGTCTCTATTATTATTGCTATTCTGCAATATGTCTACAGATTTCCCTAATACAGATGAAGCATCTGCCAAGAGGAGCTTGGCCAGTGTAGTTTTATACCATCTCTCCAAATAATGTTAAAAAAAGCCAACATATGTTCTCAACTGTTAGCATAGCTGCATCCAAACCAAAGATTTTGCTGGTGCGGAGACATCAGATAAGAGATGTGTTAATTTTTTACACTCCAAGCTGATACAGCTATGCCAAAAAAGCCTTTGAAGATAAATTTAGCTAGAGAGTCTCATACAGCAAAAGCCAATGTGAGTAGACCTGTGCTTCTAGGTAGGGTTTCCCAGGAATAAGGCCTGGAATACTCACATCTATTCTTGCACCCTGTAATAAGGAAATTGGAGTTCAGTTGCACTCTGCTGAAGCAGACAAGATCCACCTCAGCTTTGGTGCCACACAGTGGTACTGGGGGTCACTGCCCAAAGCAGAGTTTTCCTTTACAACCCTCAGCTCTGGATGTTTCTTCTCCAAACACATTCTAAAAGCTACACAGTCTTACATTTTTAACTCATCGTCTTGGCTTTAAATTCTCCTGCTTCTGGTAAAAAAGCAAACACTTGATGCAACTGTCATATGAGAAACAGCATTATGTACTTAAAAAAAAAAACACAACATCTACCAAGGAAAAGCCAAAATTTACCCAGTTTTACCTCACAGCAACATTTGCAATACAACGTGTTGGATGCTTTGATGCCAATTGTCAGGTCCTGGGTTTATAATGAAATCAGTCCTGGGCCCTGTGTTCACAAGATTAAGCCCTAAGCTCACAAGAGTAAGAAGTTTGCTTTGATAATCTAGTCACTTCATTCAAATTTCTGTATATCAGGACTTACTCCCAGTCCATTCCCATATAAACACATCTGTCTCATGTCAGTAAGACACTAAATATCATTCTTGCTTTAGAGGGTTAAAATGAACTGAGAAGATATCATGGGAGACACTTGTACTGCTCTAACCAGTCTTGACTTGACTTCACTCTGCAAATAAACCAGAATGTCAGTTTAACTTGCTGTCATGTAACATCTGTCACTACACTTCTGGCCAAACAAGCTGGGCAAATGGGTGACAGTCCTCTTTAACTGTGAAGCCTCAAAAATGCCTCACATGTACTTCCCTTGCTTCTGATGGTACAGGGAGATCATCCTTTTATTTGAGAAGCAGCAGCTTTTGCTCTCAGAACTAAGTTCTCATTTTTATCTCCATAGGCAATGTAAAATTTCAAGAGGTCAGTGATAACTTTAATGTACTGGACAGCTGTACCTGTGACACCTTCATTCAAATACAGATTAATGCACCTTAGCTGGGGAGTGAATAGCTGCATTTTGGGAAGGTAAAATGGGTAAGTCTGTCAAACAGTTCGAAAACCCAGAAGATGCTTCTCATTTGGCTCTGGAAATGGATAGAAAGGAAGCTCTCAAATTAGAACATTCTGTGGGGACATTAGTGAGAGCTTAATATGTATCCTGCAGTGTCACAGGAATTTTATTTCTACTTCAGGTTTTGGTCAAGCCTTCTGCATGCCCTGTGGCAGGCAACTAGGGGTGCAACTGAAAAGAGCAAGGGTGGGATCGGCTACCGTGATTCTAGCACTGCTTTTCTTCTGGAATAATCTAATGGGATAAGAATGGAGTCTAACAGATTAAATAAAGGACTGAACTCATTGCTCGCTTAATACTTTAAGTCTTGCTTGTAACATGGAAGCTTGTGTGAGAGAATGACTAATGGTGTATCCCACGAGGGAGCTCCAATAGAGATGCTTTAGGAGATTAAATGATTTAGCCTAGTACCCCTGAAAGCTATATTTTAAAGGGGCAGAAGTTTAATCATTGGAATGCTAGTTCCTTCAATAAAATTACATTTTAATTAAAGTGTCTCATTCGCAAAGCTACAACTAAGTGTATATCAGCAGTTTCACGATAAAATTCTGTTTTTAAGGGGTTATAACTTTGAAAGTTGGTGTGCAGGTTTTTGCCTGCTGGGATAATTGACCTGACCTCCTGAGGATATCTTTGATAACAGGACTCCCTGCACTTTATGTCAATAACTTTGATTCAGCTATAGCTGTTCTGCTATATTCAGAAGAGGTAGGATTCAAAACTCAGCTCCTTGGTATAAATCAGCAACAACTCTATTGAATTAATGTAGCTGCAACAGCTTCAAGTGAGTGCAACTGAGAGAAGAGCTGTGCAGAAAGATTTCTCCCCAAAGGGTAGTATAATATTTAAAAATAAAAAAGAGTAGCAAAAATAATAATCAATAAATGTTCGTGACAAAGGACAGTAGAAAAACTATGCCAGTAGCTTCACTGCAAGGCAAGTAGAACAGCTATACATATGCTGCCAGAATGTAATTTTGATTCAGAACAGTGTTTGGGGAAAATAAAGGATTTTGGAGCCAGAAAAATACTAATTCAGTAAATAATAGCTTGTTAATTTAAAAGGCTTTTAACTGATGCTGTTAAAGAAACACACTGTAGCAACATTATTTAAAAGACCATTTTGGTAGGTTTTATTACCCACAATACAACCATCTTGGACATTTTTTGTTGTTGTTGGCATGCTTAGAAGACATTGCAATGCATGACTGGCCAGGTCAATTCTGATGCTCAGCAACACATTGCAGGCTGCTGAAGCACAGTATTAGAAGACCTGTGATTTTGCTAGTTTTCAAATCTTCAAATCTTAGGTGTCCCATTGCAGCTATGATTGTGATTGATTTATTTTAAAACAAGTTTAGGGGGTCAGTACCAGAATGATACTGAAGCAGCATAACTTTAATAACTTTAAATAACTTTAAAATCCCTATATATTCCTATGAATCAGTTAAGGACCTGTTTTCTTCTTGAAAAAAAGATGTGGGTTTTTTTGTTTTTTTGTTTTTTTTAATGGATTAAAACTTAATCCATTTAGGCTCCCAGGAAGCCAGACATTTGGAACCAAATGATCACAAGAGTATGGAAGATTACTGAGCTGGAAACTTTTCCCACTTTGTCATGTCAACATATGTCCAAGGGAGTTACTTAAAGGTTACTGTCAGGTATTCCAGAGAAAGCTTTTTAGGATCCTACTTTCAAGTCATGCAGATACTTTATAACTGGCTTAATTAAGAACTTAAAGGATTTCTGGTGTTATTCAATACAAAAAGGGCTTATGAATATCATCTAGGGAAAAATCTAGGTTCAATAAATGGAGGTGGCACTGCTGAGAAAACCCAACTTTATTACAACCTCCTTAAATATTTTCTAAAACTTACTTTAGAAGATGGCCAAGTACAGCAGTGATCCTAACATACAGCAGTTCAGTGCAACTAGATGATTTTCTACAGAAGACTAGAGTGCAATACATACATGGGAGAAGCAGTGGTAACTACACAAATGAGAACCACTTCTGTTTCTGATTTACATATCATTGTAAGTCAGTTCACAAAACAACCTGCCCTTTCCTGTGTCTATCTCTCTACACACCAAACAGAAATGTAATATATACAGACATTCATGTTTGGCAAGTCCCTTGAGAGAAAAACATCTTAGCAGTGAAGAGTATCATTCTAATATATGTACATGTAATGAAATTAAAAGTAGATCTGCTTTTGATAATGACCAATTACAAGGGGAACATACAAACGTGTTGCTTATACAAACTATGTAATTACTAATGAATTCATTCACTTTGTGATTCTAACTGCATTATAGAAGTAGAATTATATACTGACTGACTTTGTTGTTTGTGCAGGACCTGACCTGTGGAACTCTTTTAACAGTCAGACAAAAAACACAGGATGGTATTTTCAGAGAAAGGTTTTGAAAGGTAGATACATGTGCTCTGCTCCTCCAGATACAACCCATCTGTGCTTTCAAAAGATCTACTTGACTCTACCAACAATTAGACATTAATATGAAGTGTTTCAGTCTACTCTGGTCCAAACCCAAAATTTAAACACACAAAACTGCTGGCAATAGGAAACCTTACGTTTCCAATTAGTGCTAAACAAGATTTTAAAATACCGCAGAGATCAAAGAAAAGTAAAAACAATTTAAACTTTTGTGGTCCAGTTCTTACCATTACAGTTAGTGCTGTAACAGCTGGGATGTTCAATGTTGGATCGCTGTGTTTTTCTTGATAGACTACTTGATAAAGAGATATAACACCATTGGGAGAGGCAGGCTGGCTCCAGTTCAGCCGCACTGAGTATGGACTTGTTGCTTGTGCCCAAGGGGCTCCCATGCCCCAGGGAGAGGCCTCCAGAGTTTGGGTTGAAGTCCAGAGGCTGTCTACTGACCCCACAGCATTTTGAGCTCTGACACGGTATTCATAGAGAGTAAAAGGCTGTAGGGCATCAGATGCATCAATAAATTCCAAGGGTCCTGAAGACCAGATGAACAAAAGCAGCTCTTCTTGACTGCCCACAGGACGTCTGAAATAAAACCAAAAGTGATGTGTTTATAATTAAAAATAATTTTAATTGTCCCACGGTAGTAGATCCTGAAGTTCTGAGTTCAACCTGTTCCTCAGAAAAGTACACAAAGTATTGCTATACATAGCACACACACACACACACACACAAGGAACTGCCTATCTCTCTTTGCATCTTAAAGAATTTTCCTGAACTTGTGGTAGGTGCTGAGTAGTAAAGAACAGATTTTTGAAGGAATAATTGAATTATTCTCCTTGATATAGAAGAATTTTGTAAAACATGTCAAACAAGTGTGTTGTTGCAGTTCTTAAGCAATACAATCACATATTGTCCTATTAGGATAGAACACATCATATATGAGACACTCAGAATTTATAATGTGAAATTTTAAATCCATATGTAGTTGCTAAGTAATGACTTGAACTGCAGTATGGTGCAAGTTTTCAACATTTCTGAAAATCAGAATTTTGAGTATTCACCTCAGGATCCCTCATTTATGGAAAACTTATGACAAATTTATGTGAGAAAGATGCTACCTACTGAACGAGGGATAGGTATTCTATCAAGCCCTCAAAACCAAAGCTATGCACTTTTAAGTTCTGCTTTGCTCACAATAAATATTCCATTTGTTCTTGCAAATGAAATAAATAACCCCTTGTGCATAAACTTGGCAGAATTTGCAGCTCCACCACAAAAACTCATTATAATATCACAAGTAGTGCCTTCTGTAATCAACTACATATTTTTTCAATGCCACTTTTGTTTAAAATTGCAAACAACATACATGAAGACAAATTACTGTGTAGCCTTTTGGCACAACAGGTTTTTATTTTTGCGTATATGTGCATATATCTGCATGTACACACACATATGTATACATGTATATTGCATTATTACTACAGATCTGGTGATATTTTAAGTATCAGAGGATATTTCATATGATCCTCAGCCCCTTTCTAATGTGGTCCCTTTAAATATATAATTTACAACAGTTGTAATAAGGCAAGCACTCATCTTCAAAACAGAATTGTCAAGTCAAAAATGTTTGTGTGAAATTACTTGTGTTACTTTTAAACACTGCAAGAGTTGTGTTGTACTGTACATGAATTTAAGTATATCCCCTACTATTCACAGGAACCTTGGCCTTTGCAGAATGTAAAAGCACTTTTGCCCTCCAGCCCAAATTATTATCTGCCATTTCTATTGAAATTTGCATAAGTAAAATTGGTTTGTCTGACTACTGAGTGTCATCATCACTACACAAACACAGAAGCTGAAGAACTGTTTCTTGGCAAGAGAAAATATGCATTTCACAGAATTCTGTCTTTTTTTGTTGTTTTTGTTATACCAGCACCAGGGATGACTAAAAATACAAACGGCTACAACTTTTTAAAACTGATAATCTTAGCTGTTTGTAATAACATATACCCAGGTATTTACATGAAAATATGAAGATGATAATGAATATGTGTGTGTACAGACCTGTCCTTTGTGTATATTCATATATAAGGCATATAATACATTATTTTCTTACATGAAGCAAATGAATTTTTCCTTAACTCTGAGATAAGCAGGCTACATGGACATTGGTTTGTTTAAGAGTGTTAAAGTGTGATTTTAAAACAAGGAAGAGCTTTGAAATACAATGTCTCTACTGTAGTAAAGTAGGTAAATTGTAAGATGTATTGATACTGAGAATTGGCAGAACTGGGTCTAGAATGGCAGGAAAGTTTGCCTAGCAATTTTCTCTCTTGAAACAAAATGTCTGGAAGAGTCAGGGTACAAAACTTCCCATTGACCCCAAGATTTCATCAGCTATTTTTTAACATATTTTCTTGTGCTCAATTGTAAGTGCACAATAAGCCTTATGTAGAAGCCTCAGATGTTGTTCACCGACCTAACACAAGACACAGTTCTCAAAGGTGAAACACTAGTATTTCTCCAGCACCAAAAAAAAAGTCTTTTCTCTCTGTACTTAAAAACATGCTTAAAAGTGAAGAGTACATTTTAGTTTAATAGGTTTAGATTTAATAGGTTTTGTCTGACTAAGCAGTATGACACTTAAATGAATTCACGAATTTGTTTCATACATTTTTCAAAACTCTGTGATAAACAGTTTTTTCACACTGAAAGATCAAATATGCCACCAACTGTAAGCTCACCCACAAGCAAAGCTGTACAATGTAGTCTGCTTAAGTATTTAGATCTTATTACTGTGGAATATTTAATGAATGAAACTTATGGTTAGGTAAATGGTTCCATCTGTAGTGCTAAAAACTAGAATATCTTCATGTATGAATAAACTTTGAACAGAAGTGGTTGAACAGTCTGTAATCATTTCAATCGTCTTAAGATTTAAGATTCAACTGCTCATTTAACTGGAAGTGTTTCTTATGTACAATGAGCTGCAATGAAGAATAACATTTCCAAGAGCTGGATGCTGTCTCTTAATCTGCATAGTCTGATTTGCTGCTAGCATTCATTTTAAAGATGCTCAGATACAGTTATTTTTATAAGGGCAAATTCTCCCTGTCCCACTGCCAATCTGAGCCAGATGACACAAAGAGGAGAATATAATCTTCTTTGTGACAGATAACTGTAGAGCTGCATGCAGAGGACTGTAGCAACACCAACTGCAACACAACTCTGTTTTCTTATGGGGAAGGAGACTCATCCAAGGAGTATTTCCCTGAGGCCTTGCAGGTCAACCCAGAATTGTTCTTCACACCCTTACCTTTCACCATGCAACATAAGCATGTTTTAAGCCTGCTATTTTCCTTACCAGAGGGGTAGTGAGTTGTTCCTAATACATTGGGGAATCCTGGGGCGAAATTCAAATGACTGGGGGAACCACTCTGACAAAGGTAGAGGAAAATGTAACACCAGCAATGTGCCTTGGAAGCTGTCTTTGGTGCAGTTCCATGGCAAAGGATATGAGGGTAAGCAGGAATAAATCATAGTCGGTCTAGAAACCTTTATACTATAAGTCACATGAGCCAACAGCTCCAAGATATGTCCTCTGTTAAACTGCCTGTTGATTTTTCAGCACCAGGATTCCTCAGCTAATGAAAGCCACATTACAATCTTATGCATTTATACTAAATAATACAATCTTACTGAACATGACATAGACATTTTGACAGACATTCAGACACTCCCTTAAGCAGGTTGTGAACCAAATACTTAAAATTTTACAGGCAATATTTAAAGAGTCATCTCATGTGCATCCTGCACAGTGCCTGTTGGTGGTCAACAGTGAGCAGTTCCATTAGCTGATGTGGCCTATATCTTATTAAAATACAGCAAGAAATACATCACCTATTTCCATAATATTACTTTTCCAGACTAGTAATTTCTGTGGTTGTCACAGGGATGTTATACAGTGATGAATGGGAAGAGACGTAGATTGTGTGATTGTCTCATGAACCAGATTTTTTCTAATTCACAACAAAAAGTTGTGGTCCTTGATAGAAGAATTAAAAAGCCCCAATGGTGCTGTATGAATAAAAAATAAAATTTCACCATTGCTTTAATCATAAACTAACATTTTAATTCTTTTGTTTCTATGAAAATGGCTGCAAACTTGCAAGTGCTTTTATGATACAAGAGGGAAGCACTAGTCCTGCCATATTAATACAGAGGTCTGTACACACACTAGGTCCCCAAGCATTCCATGTTTTGAGTTAAATGAATTTATTTTGGTGGTGATGCAGTAAGAAAGTGGCATGTGATGAAGAAGAAATTACATGATATAACCTCCCATGGAAATACTGTAGTCTTACTGCTATAGCTATGTAAGGCTATGTGCAGCTACAAAATGAAAAAGAACTATGTGCTTACATCCCATTTCTGATTTTTTTTGCAGCTATCTGAGAAAGATTTGATATTGTTGTTGTCTAAGCACATTTAAACTTCAGCTGAAATAACTGCCAAGTGATTCATGCCTATGTAGGTGAATATAACGATTGTATCTGGAGCCCCAGTGCGCCATTTTCATTTCACTTTAAATAAAAAACAAAATGTATCTATGTCAGTCAGTGCCCTTCTGCTGTACTCAGAGGTATCAAACAGGCTACAATTATGATTGTGAAGTGATTGTGTCACATTGGAGGAAGGTTTATTGCTTTTGAGTCTGCTAGGCAGTAACACATTCTGTTTCATATTACTCTTTATATCATTGTTTGGCTGTGACTAGAATAATCAAATGCCATCAAATGCTGTCAAATTCAATTTACAGTATTTCTCATTGAAGCAGGCTTTCTGCATTATATTTCCTGTTTTCCCTTTCTATGGCTGCCATGGAATAGCAGCAGTAATCATCTGCTTTATTTACAAAACCAACAGAGTGAAGACATGTCTTGGTCTATAACATACACTTTATTCCTCTTCATGCTGGGGAGGAACCTTGTTATTTGATCAGACAATTAAAAAAAAAGCAAACAACAGGACATTTTAAGAGAGCAAGAATTTTAGTAGACTACTAATGTGTTTAAGGCAAAAGTGAATTTATATTAATCATCACTGTTGATTCCAAATGTAATTTGATTCTCTGTCTTCTCAGTGATAGCTCTAATATAATAAAATGTCCCAAACTCTCTTTGTGAGAGCCTAGGTTCAGCCCAGCATGTTTGCCACATATTGGGAAACCCAGGAACTTCAGAGTTTAACTTCCTTTCCAATACATGGCTTGAGTTTTATATCCTCTGACTTTTTGAAGCTTTTCAAGAAGGTTCCTTAGACGATAAAAGGGTTAAGGGGCACAGCAGATGCCAGTGCCCTGCTACTTAGAGATTTCTGTAAAAACTGCTATCTAGAGAGGAAAATCCTCATGCAGAGCTGATGAAGCTCCTCATTGGGAGCAAGGATGTGACAGGGAACTAGCTAGGCAGGGTAGCTGAATACAAACACCAGGGAACATAAATAGATGCAGTTTAATTGTAAGGTTATATAAAATGGAGCTACAGTGTAATTACTTATTGAAAAAGAGGAACATAACTTATCTTGGGAAAATGCTAGAAACCTAGATATCTTAAAAAACCTTAGATATGGTGAATTATTACTTTTTCTATTACAAATTTCTCAATTGCCTATAAGAGAGGACTGAAGAATGTACCTAGTGGTCTGGGTAAAAAAAGTGGGATTGAATTTTTAAAAATACGTTTTCATTTGCTTTTTTTGTCATATCTAAATCAGGAAGATGATTCCTGACTCTGCTCTTATTCTCAACTTGTCCATTCATAGATCAGAATCCTACCTCAACTTTTGAAATGTAATATATATTTTTTCACCCTCTATTTCTGCATTTTTTTTCACCTTCTGGTATATAAAGGAATAAAGAAATGAACTGTTTGATAAGACTAAGAATCTGAGTTGATAAAAGCATTTACCTGTGAATAAAGTAGTTAGTAATGATGCCATTTGGTTTCTCAGGTGGTGCCCATTTTACTTCTACAAGTGCAGATCCCAATGGTTTAATGATAGGTGGGCTCAATTCTTTAGGAGGTGCTTCAGCAGTTCTTGAATATGTTTGACCACTCACTCCACACCCACCTACAAAACCAGAATTTTGCTTAGTGATGAGAATTTCTTCCTCAAAAAAAGTAATTTTAAAAAATCAAAATACAAGTAAACGACTACATCCTTTCCAAATGAACTATTTGATGGCAAGACTTACTATATGAAAGCAGGAAATCACCCAAGAAAGCAAAGACAAGACAGCACTTCACGAGTTTTGATAAAACAAAGAAATTAAATAAAATTTTCATGTATTCTTAATACTTTCCCATATTAAATTATTTAAATTTCCTTTCAGAAACTGTCTAGTCTCAATTGTTACATTGTCCCCACAAATCTCTTTGAGATCCCATGATGGTCTCCATATTGCACAAAAATGTCCCCACACCAGGAAAAGAAGTATGAGTTAAAGGGGTTTAAGACAGTGAGATTTTTTTGAGAGAAACATGAGAAGTAGCTACTGTGGACATCACTGACATGCTTGGATGGCAGTGCCAGAATTCCCATGTCTTTCATGAGCATGAACTTTGCTTTGCAATGGAGCTCAGGATGGAGCACTTCCAAAGTAAGATACCACAAGGACCAGATAATACAGTAAAAGGAAATGAATGTCAAGTAAAGAAGCTCCTGGTGAAATGGTGCCTCATTTCACCTAATTTCATTATTAAACACCCATTTAAATTACTGCAGCTACAGTGATGAATTACTCCTAATTTTCACCAGGGCAGGTGAGAAGAGAATTGGTTCCAAGGTGTCATTTTAGAAAGACTTATTAAAATAGGATTTTGAAAATTTCCATTAAAGTCAAGGAATTTGTTAATATTTGGGCTCCTTTCTCTTGTCTTTTTGATCACCACTTCTTGCTGGTGAACAGTCACAGAACTTTGTTCTGTATGCACATTTAAAAAATAGTTAAGCTATTTGGGAAGAGTTTTTAATAAAATGGCACATATTCCCTAAAATGCATTTTTAAAATCTCTGTATAAAATATTAATGATATAACATGCAGAAATATTTAATGCTTCATTCAGTGCTAGGCTTTCTTCTTGGTAGGCAAACATTTGACTCCAATGCAGACAGAGGATTTAATAATTTTTGCTGAGTTGAATCTATTTGGAAAATGTCCATTCCCTTCCAGCCACAGAAGTGAGTCTTCTAACATCATCTTACCATTCTGGCATGCTTGTATTCTTATCTCATACAGGGTGTAAGGATCTAGGCCATCAACCAAAGCAAAATGTGCTCGACCTACTGGCTTCACCAGCAGAGTGGGACTACTTGCATTCAGTAAGATATTGTATTCCAAAGGCACATTGACAATGAATATCCCTGTTGTGAAACAGAGAAGAACCAGTGATTATCTGAAATACAACAGTGCAGGACAACTTCAAAGAAGCATTCATCATATGCAATTTTAAATGTAAGCCCCCTCTGGAGGTTTTGCCTACTGCCTCTTTCAGAAACTAAAACTATTTAAAGATAAACTGGAATAGATCCATCTGCCCATCACATCTGGAAGACAGATGTTACAGTTCTTAGTTAAAATCAAAATTCATTTCAATCAATGACCATGTTGCAATTGCTACTCTTGAGAAGAGGAGTGACCTTATGATTGGGAACCAAGCAGTTTTTATTTCTTTGTTTTGGAGGGGCAGCACTGCTCTTTGAATATAGAGCCATATGATCAAAGAAGTGAATTGCCACCATTTAGCAAATTATCCCTTGTTAGCCCAGCAGCAGTAGCTGTATGTAGGTCCTTAGCCTGCCTTACCAGTAAACTACAATACACTAGCCTGAACCAAGAAACATCATTTTAACTGAAAAAAACAAACCAACAGTTTTTAGTATTGTTGAAGAAAAAAACCCCAATTTTTACTATTTTGTTTTAATTCAAACATTTCCCCCCATATATTGCTTCCCATGCTGTCAATTCCTAATTTTCCAGTCTGGTTGAGAAGCTGAAAAATCAGCTTTTCCCCAAGAGCATGCTAAGCCATATGCCATCCCCTCAGAATGATTGGCAGAGGTTCCTGTATCTTGTTTCCTCCCATTTCTCAGGGTTGATTTTGGGTTTTTTTGGTTGGCTTGACTTGGTTTCATATTAGGAAATGGGCTGTAGGCTTTTTATTTTTTTGTCCACTATATACTGTTCTATGCAGACAGCAGAAGTTTCATGAAACCAAGAGAATACAAAGAAAAATCTGTCCAGTGTTTCCTTCATTCTGCAATCATATAAGGCATAGTCTTAAAAGGAACAAAAATCAAAATTGAGAGGATACCTTTCTGAAATGAGTCAAGACTGTTAAGAGAATATATCTCTTTACACACAAGACCTACTTTAGCTGTCTTTGTAATTGCACCAAGAACCCGATGTCTAGAAAAATGGCTTTCCAAATCTTGAGAATCTTTCCATTTGCAATTTTGGAAAATAACTCCATTCTTCCTCCTAATTGTGGTTTTGGTCCTTTTTCTGGTAAAGTATCCACATTGATACTATGACCTACTATTACCTTGAAGCTAAAAAGAGTGATTTTTTTCCACAAGCAGTTTGCAAGAAATTGGAAATCAGAGATATTCCAAATTACAAAGAACTGATGTGCTTTGGAAGATCAGAAAAATCTTTGAAATACAAAGTTTTTACAATTCCCAGAAGAAAAATAGGACATAAAAATCCCAAAGAAATAAGATGCTGCTGCCTCACTAGATGCTAGACAAAGGAAATGCCATTACAGTAAAAGGCTGAAACAATAGCCCTGAAGTGGAAGCATCCCTTCAATCTTATTCGGCTGCTCAGGAAGAAAAAAAGATATTCAGATTAGTCACTGGAAGAGGTGAAGGAAGAAGGAGACAGAGAATGCAAAAATCCCACTGAATATTTTTTCTTTTTCACTGTAAAGGTTTTGAGGAAAACACCAAAATCTAATCATTAAGAATGGAATAATAGAAACACAACTTAAAATCATGCAAAATCATAGGATGGTGTATGTTGAAAGGGACCTACTCCAGCCTCCCTGCCATGGGCAGGGACACCTCATCTAGACAAGGATGCTCAAAGCCTCATCCAACCTGGCCTCGAACACCTTCAGGGAGGTGGCATCCACCACATCTGCTGGCAGTCTGTTCCTGAGTCTCACTACCCTCATACTGAAGAACTTCTTCCTAAGATCCAGTCTAAACCTATTCTTCAGTTTGAAACCATTTTTCCTTTTCCTCTTCTGGATGCTCTTATGAAAAGCCTCTCTCCAGCCTTCCTGCAGATTTCTCTCAGTCCTGGAAGGCAGCTACAAGTCCCCCCAGAGTCTTCTCTTCTTCAGGATGAACGATCCCAGCCTCTCTCAGCCTCTCCTTGTAGCAGAGATGTTTCAGCCCCTGGGTCATCTTTGTGGCCCTCCTCTAGACTTGTTCCAACAGATCTATGTAAACCTCTGTCGGGTCATCTTGAAGTAGATGGCTTCTACAGCAACAAAGAAAATTATTTTTGTCTGTAATATATGGAAGATTAAATGCACTGGAAGAATGTAGTTGAGTGTACAGTGTATAACTATACCTCTAGTTAAAGACATATATTACAGCTAAATGAGCTTTTTTTTTTTTTTCCTTTTTTTTTTTTTTTTTTTTACCCTATAATTGGAGCACCTGTTACACAACAGAATATCTGAATTTAAGAGCTTAAAATGAAAGACAGCACATCAAATTGAAATCTTTTCTCTAATCTTGGCGTTAAGGTACCCTTCTTCTCCAGATCTGACAACAGACCAGATATTTCAGCCAGAAAATCCCACTATCTTATGAAAGTGACACTTCTGTACATCTGATCAGTGCATTTATTCTAGGCAAAATTTGCCATAAACCTTTGAACTTGAAACTATTCAGAATGCTCGATTTCCCATGGAAGATTAAATACAAACAAAGGCAGCTGAATCCAGCTATCAGTATGCATCAAAGAACACAGGTGTCCATATCTCAGCAGAAATGCTGAAAAAAAACCCACCAAACCCAAAATCTTTGCTAAAGGTTAGAAATATATTAGGAATTATACCAATAATACATATGATCAGGAGATAATAGTCTCAATAAGTGAAAATGAAATTGTATATAAAACAAAGATAACATGAAAAAAACCTCCAATATCCAATGGAAATATTTCTACAATTGGATGAAATTCATTGACTGAAATTCATTGATCATTTTATAACCTGAAAAATAAAGTATATATGCTCATACAACACAGAAACCTGTCAAGAAAGCCCTTTCTTCCTGAACAGCCTTCAGCAGCTGCAGCCAGTCTGAAACTACTACCTTGAGTGCTCTGATGACTGAAGGAAATGAAATGGGCATATTTGTTAAAGTCAGCTGGGAAACCACACGACTTGGTTAGTTCCATAGTTCATAAATTTATGTCAGTATAAAAGGAACCTTAAAAGCACAAGTGAACCAATTTACCCTAAGAGCAAATGGCAGTTTTGTTATTTGGTGTCAAAGTTACCATGAGCACAATGACAACCTGCCATAACACATTTTCATGTTCACTAAAGAACAAGGATTCAGTTGGTTAATATTCCCAGCAATATTCTTTTTCATAATTTACAACAACTAGATGCTGATAGGTTATTTAACATTTATGAAGTTAAGATGTAATCAGAGAAACCCTGATTATCTTTACAAATAAAAAAGTTAAATTATTCTGATTTTTTTTTTTTTTCTCTGTGACTTCATTTCACAGCAGGTGCACATTTTGCAATGGGACAAGTCAATCAAACTAAACCTAGGGGTTTTTTATGCATATTTGGATAACATTTAATGGACAATTCTTTGCAAAATCCTGCAAATCATGTGTGATGGTTCTGCACACTTCAAAACTGGGGCAGCTCATGAAACACAATCTGCAGCACAAGATGATTAGAACTGAGGGGAAAAAGCCACAGTCTGCTTACAAACTGGTCTCTAAAATTTGTTGGAGCTCAACTGCTGAAAAATTCTTTACTATTATATGAAACCAAATCAAACACAATCAAAGCAGAACAGTTGAACTGTTTCACTTACAGTCAACAAATACTAAAGTAAGAACATCATATCTTGTATTTATAAACAAGTAGGAGTAAAATTGTATTTTAATATTTAACTTTAATATTTATTCTCACAAAATAAAATAAAATTAAAAACCCGACTTCCTAAGTATTTATTTTAAGATTCAAGTATTCAGGTATCTCATTCTGTTTGTATCAAGGATTTCCAACAACCCTTTAAAGATAGTAAGAGCTGGAGATGCTGACTGATTTCAAGATAAAGATCTTTGGACACTGAGCTTGAAATATGTCCTGCAATTATACAGAGCAAACAAGAGCTTCCATGAGAAAATAAAATGAGGAACTGTAACACTGGCTTAGCAAAAACTTTTCGTCATCCACAAGAAAGGAGACATCAGGTTAGATGGGTAAGATAAAGACAAAGCTAAGAAACAAATAAATGTCATTCAAATATCAAATTTGAGCCCAAGAATAATAAAGGAAAAATCCAGACATGTTATGTGACTTTGATTCTAATTGATAAGCAATCCCAGAGATCAATAAAGTAGTGTTAAAACATGATGAGAGAAGACATTTTAATCTAGATGTTCGTTAGCATATGAAGCAAGTAACCTAGGAGCAGACGACAGGATTCTCTTTTTGAGCATGTCCAGCTTCCATGGTATCACCAGAAGCACCTGAAGATATCTAGAAGGATAAAGCCCCCAGCGAGGACCAGTGAGGTGGGCAATGAGTTGCAATGCAGGATGGCTATCTGCCCACCTACCAATAACATTTATGGATAATTTTATGAAGTATTACCTGGTGGGGATGTGTCCACTCAGATTTCTATCTTCTCTTCATGGCATTAATAGTTTCATAGTTAATTGTAACATATCCTTCTGTAATGTATCAGTGAAATGTTCCATACCTTTGAAGTCTATGCACTAAGGCAACGCAACACAAGAGAATGGGATATCTATTTCAGAAAATGAAGTCCTATTTTCTATAGCAAGTGATGTGTGTGTCAAATACTTATCTGAATCCAACATTTTAACTGCTACTCAGCCACCTTGCTATTTAGCTCAGTCAGGAGTTTTGAGATGCTAAATATTTACAAAGTCAGAACACTTTGGAACATTACTGATGCTGAATATTATAATTAAAGCCATCCAAAATGAAGATCTGTGTAATATGATGCCCATAATAAATCCTAAGGGTGAATATTTGATCTGTATTTATTACAGCAGGTAAGAAGACGGAATGCCAAAGTGTCCCTGATACGCACAGACAGGAAGACACCATGACCAACTAACCTCTTATCAAAAACTACTTAATAAAAATCCCTTTGTTTCATGAAGACTATATCAATTAAAACAACTGTCTGGTCCAAGAGTGACTGCCAAGACTGCCTATCCTTATAATAAAAGCTACATTCTAGACTTACAAGGTAAACCTGCATTGTATCAGTATTGCCTGTTGAGAAATATAGATTCATATACAAAGGAAAACAGATCAACAAAGAAAACCCCAACAAAACAGCAACTCCATGCATAATGAATAAATAATGCTAACAAATTGTAGACATTTTTGGCCAACCTTCCCAAACTTGGGATGTATGTGACCCCAGAAGTCTGCATGCATAGGACCTTTTAATGGAATGTATGGCACTCCAGAAGATCAAAACCTCCAAAATAAACCTCCATCTGCTTCCCCACAGTCTTTCTTCTGGGAAAAAAGCATTTGAAGACCAAAGGACTCAGAATAAGCACGAAGCAAGATTATGAAAAGTCAAGAATTAATTTCCTAGCTTTTGCATATACCTATGCTACTGCACACAGGGCTTCTTTTAGTAGCATTAGTATTATTTAATAGCATTTAGCAACATTTCTCTGCTGTTAGCACTCCCCATTCCTATAAGAAAGATTGGCTACTGGCTCTGAGTTACTATAATAATAGAAGCAGCAAGTTTTGCTTTTCTGTATACCCAGCAGGGGCATTGCATGAAAAACAATCCCTGATTCACACGTGAAACATTAAATAATTGGCTCCACAACAGGAAAGCAAAGAGGAAGGAACTGAGTCACCAAATATCCACAAAAGTGAGATAAGTGTTCAAGGTGTGTTCCAGAACTGGAAACAAGGGCATGTGCTTTCCTCTGGCTGAGGATCATTCCTAGAGCTGTATAAATACATCAGACCTGCATTCTCTCCAGAGCCATGATATCCAGTCTCCTCCTCATCTCTCTGATCGTGTGGTTTTAGGAATACATGAACCTTTGTATGCAAAAATCTTAATTGCAACAGATCCAAATGTACTACACAAATCCTGATTCTCCTCGCAGGCTTTTAACTTTGAGTAACAGGAATTTGAGCAGCTGGAAAAAAAAAAAAGTCTAGAACAACAAGGACAAGCTTTTCTGGGAAACATCACACTCTTTGCCAGCCCACACTTTTCCAGTATATTATGTTTTAAATCTATTTATAATGTTGCTGAATATTTCGTACATTAAATTACATTTATTATCAAAACTATAATACATGAGTCACTTTCCAATAAAACCAACTGTAGATTATATGCCATTCGAATTCACCTGCCTTCTGCTGGGTTCTAAATCCTTTCAGGCAGTAGGGGTAAAAGTTTAATTTAAGATTTTAATCTTTTTCATATATTATAGCATTTCTATAATGGATTTTGTGCTTCTGAAAACTAAAAGATTGACAGCTCAGGGTATTATAGATTTATTAGTCATTGCTTAAATGGGTAGGGTGAATGCTGCTAAGCACTGCCACAATGCTTGCAATCCCAGCCTTGAAGGCAAAATACTTTTTCTAGGTGACTTTATTTTTAATGTGAATTGACTCTACTGTGGCTGCTATGCAAGGAAAGAACATCTTAAATAATTAGGAAGGAAGACATCAAAAAATTCCCTGAGTTCACTGATAAAACAAGTATTGTTGTTATTAGGACAGGCAAATATCTGAAGTTTCTAAAAAAATTACCTCATTTTAACTGAAGAGAAAGAGGATATCTAGAAACTGGAAAACACCTCAAAGTAGATTAATTACACTAGACAGAAAACTATTCATTTACATTGCTCTCATTGTTGCACAATAACTACAGCATATAATTTTTAGAACATCAGTAAAATACACCAACCACTTTAGTTACGATCTATATTAATAATACAGAGCACAGCCTCTCATATACAAAGATGCTATTACTCCATTATTCCTCCTTAGCCTAACTCTGCAGCCCACCCAGACAGCCTGGTGATGTTCAGGAGAAGAATAACAAGAGGAAAAATATTTTTGGGCCTTTTGGTGACCCACCCTCCTGCAAGATAACTTGCCAACATAATAATATGGTGCACTGATGAATAAAATTTACTCAGTCCTAGCAAAGGATCTCTGTCTCACACTCACATCTTTTTTTTAAGGGACCTCAACATTGTATACATGCAGGACAATGGGACATTTTAACTGGGACAGCTATCAAGATATCATCAATCCAAAAAGGTTGGCATGGTTCCCCATTGATAACTCAAGTTGGTCTGAACAAGAACTGAACTAAACTGAACTGAAAGGAAAACTCATTTTCAGCATAATTGGTTTTTGTTTCCTTAATACTTGCACTCAATAATAGTTTATAAGATCAAATTAACACGGATTTTTGATCAGCTAATCCTCACAATACCCATTTCAAGTATATAGGTCAATATTAATAAAATACTATGTCACAAGAAAAAAACAGCTTTAGAAACTGGTTATTTAAATCACACAAATACTAAAACCAAATACAAATAATAAAAATATCAGAATGATTCAGCTGCCTGCCTGAGTATACTAATTTTTCCATCCTTTCATTTTACTACAAAGTACTACACTGAAATACATTTTTACCTGGCACATCCCAAGCTAGAAATATAGAATATGCATCAATTACTGTGACATTATATGGGACATGAATTTTCTCTGGTGCTCCTACTGGTGTTTGTATAACATATTTATCACTAGTGTTGCTGCCGCCCCAAGTGCTCGCTTCCATCTGGTAAACATATCTGTGCAAACACAAAAAGATCAGTAGACACTGGTTAGAAGCTTTAGGCATATCAGTAATAGAACATTTCCATTTTCACCAATTTAAAGCGAATAGTCTACACAAAGAGTGCTACAAATACTTCATTAGTGAAGATTTTCACCTTTAAGGTTTCTTAATATGAGAAAAGTAACTCTTTACTTATCATAATAATAATAACTTAATTCTAAAATTCACATTAGCTTACATAAGGGAGAGAAGTACTGATCTTGAAAGTGTCAAAATCAATTTTGGAATGCCTTCTATAAAAATATCAGCAGCTGCTATTTTTGAGCCAGTATGTTCAATATGGACAGAAACGTCATAAAACATGTGCGCTGCCGTCTGCCATATAAAGACTTAATTTTTTTCTAAGTATATTCCATGAGGGGAAAAAACAACCAATGATCTACCAGCAAAACACTGAAGGAAAACAAAAAAGCCTTCCCCTCTTTGAAACAGAATGATCTATTTCTCAGCAAAATTAAAAAAAAGTCCTTTAAAGTCCTATTATCTGGAAATTTGGAAGCCTCCTAAATGCAATCTACATTTTTTTTTTTCAGTAATTGAATAACATTGTAAGAAGTTTTTCTTTTGCTAATAGAGCAACTTATATTTTGTACATTTCACATATTTACCTGTATTTTGAGCACTTTTCACATATTACCAGAGCTCTCCCACATGTCTTACCTAGTGTTAGGTTTCAGGTTAACATCTGTGAAATTCAGGTCTGCACTTCCACCCAGGAAAATCTGTTCTCCATCACGAAATAATCGATACTCAGTAATGAGTCCATTGGGTTTCTTTGGTTCACTCCAGTAGATTTCCACTTCTGTTGAACTGACTATGATATGGTGAGGGTTTGGCCATACCCCTATTAACAGCAAAATGATTTGATTTTAAATTTTATGATAGAGACATAAAGATTTTTTTATTCCTTTCCCACAGCTTGTGTTGTTGCTTCCCGCAATAGAAATAAAGCATAAAACATTGCCAGAGAGAATGGCAGAATTTAACACACTTTCCAAATTTAACCTATATCCTGTGCAACAAACTAGACAAGGTACAGATTAACAGAGAACAGGGCCAAAGGCTGCAGCCTTCACATGCCCATGCATATTTATTTGTGCTTTTAAAAAACATGCATCTGCTTATTCTAAAATTTCTAATGTAAAGATAAACATGGGGAAACTATTAAAAAAAAAAAAAAATGAAGTATAAATACAGTGCCAGGCAGTCAGTATAAAGTGTGTTTTAAGATACAAATCCTCCTAGTGCGATGGACTCCCCTGTGTAAATTTGTACATGATAGCTTGATGGATTGTGGTGGAGTTTTGCACCTTGTTAAACCATCAGAAAATACAAGCCCATATAATAATCTCTTTGCAGTTCTGTTCAAACATCTTTTTTTCCTTACCATGAGGAGCAGCTTGTAAAGTTTGACCTGACAGTGGCTGACTAGAAGCACACCCAGCAGATGTGCATGCAGTAAGCACAAAGCTGTAATTAGTGTATGGTTGCAGACCTAGAAAGAGCAAACAGGGGTTAGAATGAGATGCTAACATCAGACATACCAAGAACTGTATCACTATACTTTCTGTATTTTTCTCAAGCACAAAGAACCATTCTTATTTTACATCTGAATAATATTAAAATTGTGAAATCTAGCTAATTTAGATTTTTATCTTCTCCTAGTATTTTAAACATGACAAAACAAGTCAGATGGAATGCGTCTGTGCTGCAATGGATGCCCCTCATATAGATAGACATATCTGAATTACCTTCAAACCAATTAACTTAGATGACACTTGCAGCATAGTAATAACAGTCCAGATATCAGGCCATACTAACATCTGAAAAATTTCCCAGTCTCTAAGGTGGTAGTCTTTTGGAGTTATCTCTGGGTTTGAATGGGTTGGTTTGGGATTTTTGTTTCTTTGGGATTTTAAACCTACACTTTTGTCTGTACAAAATGGTAAAAAAATTAAATGGAAAGCATCTGAACATTCTTGGCACAGACATGATCTCCATCACTGGTAATGGCCATAGAAGTTCAAAGGTTTCCTACAGATAAGCACCTGAAAGTATAATTGCTTAGAGTTTTGAACTGGAAAAGGAGAAGAACCTGAAATGTTTTGAAAATTTATTGCAAATATATTCGCAATAATAAGAAAAGATATTAAAATACTCTTACTTGGAATCTTCTGCTATAACGCAAAGAAGTCCAAAGATACTGTCTTCCTGCCCCCTTCCCAACTTCTATCCATTCAAATTTTTTCTCTCTTTTTTCCTATTTGTTGCAAGATTTTCCTGTAATTGCTATAAAGCAGTTAGGAGTAGGGCTGACAACCAAGCCCTCCCCATTACAAGACATTAATTTCAATTTCTTGTAATTTTTTTTTAATCTGAATTTTCAGTTCAAACCTTCTATGCTGGACATCCTTAAACAAGCCTAGAAGAGAACAGATTGCTTTGACATTTCCTTGGAAATTTTCAAACATCCTTGTGCTATGTGTCTATGACTTTGGATTTGCCATCAGGTTGCCTGCAGCTTAAGAACTTGACTTTGGGACTCCTCATGAAATTATACTCAAAATTTTGTTAAGATACTGAGTATTGAAAATAGCAATATTTTCACTCGCTAGAGGCTTCTTACAGCTAAATGATCAAAGATGCAGACCTCAGTGAGTCTATTTTAAGCACCTTAGAGCTCAGCTTTAGCTGCTGATCACTCTGCTTCACAGAGGTGGGTTACAGAGTTTTGGCAACCTCCAGCCCAGGCTACAGGGTCTCTGCTAAAATGCTCTTTTGGGTATTCCTCTAAGTTCATCTTAAAAAAATACACTAGCAGGCATGGAAATTGGAAATGTCTCTCTTGCCTGTTTTCAAGGACTCTTTTATTAACACCTCACATTATATTTTAGAAACTTTCCTTTTCCTCAATGCAAAGAGCACAAATAGTACAACAGAAGCAAATTATACAGAAAAATATAAAAATTGAAGATTGTAAAACTGAACACTCATACACTAGGAAATTCCTTTGGTAGCAATGCAAATTGACTCCCTTTGTATACAGGCTCTGTGACACAGTTTAAATTCCCTCCACCATGTGGCCTCTAGTCTGCCTAATTGTAATTCAAGACTTCTTTTCAGGTGTCCACCCCTAGAGCGCACAGTTGCTTCACTAACACCAACCAGCTGAGCACTGCAAGATGCTCAATAAAGAACCAGAAGAATAAAAAAAAATTAAAGGAAAAAAAAAAAAAAAAAAAAAAAAAAAAAAAAAAAAGAAAGGAAGAATGAGAATGCTCTCTCTCAGAAGCAGGATGCTAACTCAAAGAGACTGTGAGAAATGGAAAGCTCCCTGGACCTGCCAGGAGGCCATTTGGGATGCCTGAGACCTGGCTGTGAGAGTACCTGGTATTATCCAAAACTTTCCATATCTGAGCACAACTTGTGACACGCTGTGACAGCTTGAGATGTGCCTTCCTCAGCACCACAACTTGAACAGACATGAATGCCCTGAGTGACAGAATCCAACTGCCTGGATCCAGAGACAGTCTCTTCTCCATGTCATTCCTCACTTCATTCACTGCTGCCCTGTGTGTTTCCACTTGGCCATCCTCCTGGGACCCTGCCCCTTCTCCTTTCTTCCTCTTGGCAGCCAATGCCACCAGCCCCTCAGCAATCCATATTTTATCCCTCTGACCTGGCACCATCCCTCTTGCCTCCCGTGCTGTGCTGCACATTCACACCATCCACAGGCATGTATGTTCCTCCCTAACTTCTCCAGAGCAGAAAGGAAACCTAGCTTTAGGCAGATGCAGAATTAGGCCCATCCACACTGAGACTGAAAACAATAAGCCTACCAAACATAGCAAAAGCTGAGGTATAAGTCCTACACAGTGAAGCCTGTTTTTTTTTTTTTTAATTTCATTTTATTCCTCTCTGGAAGAGGCACAGATTTTGGATTGTATGAGGCATTATAACTATGGACAAATGACCACACTACAATGTAATGCAAACTGCTTGTGTGCAAAAGGCTGAATTTGGCTTATGCAGGTCAATTCATACATACTATGCAGGTCAATTTTTAAGCATGTGGCTTTGTGACCTTAATAACATACTTAAAATGAAGCTCATGTGATTAATTGTAATTACAAGAACAATGCACTTCTGCAACACAAAAAAAACCACAACAAACTGGGCAAGGTCTTTGTTTATGAAGTACTAAGATATTCTAATTAAAATATATTACAAACAAATAGAAAGAATAAGCAACAATTATGTAGAAAGGTAAAATACTGAATGGAAGACATGCAGGCTGCTTACAAATTGAAGAAGATGTGAGCAAAAGAAAATAAAGAGATGACTCAGAGGGACAGCTCTGGCTGTAACCTAATCATGAACTGTAAGAGAAGAAAAATCATCTGAACACGGTGTATAAAAGTAAGAAGGGAGAAAATGACAGTTGCAGACTAGAGAGAGGCAAAGGCATGGAGGAAAGCCAAGTATTTAACATTTCAGGATAGAAAAGATTACTGTGGCAACAAATTACTTGAATTCCCCTAAAGGGAGTCATGTTCACTTTTAAAGGAAACATGCATAATAAAGCAATACTCATTTACAACTATGCTTTAAAGAGAAAAATGAGAATTAAAAAAAAGAGCATATGGTTTCACTAAATTTATTGGTGAAATTCTGATACCTGAAACCTCTAATCATACATGGAGCCATGGCAGCAGATTTTTACCTAGATTATTAAATTACATTAAACACCTTGTCTTATGCATGCTTTGGAAAGCTCTGTGCAAATCTATGTATGTAATTAATAATAAAAATAACAAGTAAGATAATCTTGAAACATAAACAGCATTTTGCTTTTCCAGTTTCTCTGCCTGATCGCTCCCTAGAGGATACTTCTCCTCTCCTTTTCTTTTTCAGTCTATTATTGTGTGTGTGTGTAGGGTGTTTAATGTTTTTAAATTTTATTTTACTTTTATAAACAGTCTTTTTTGTTTTTGTGGCATTTGTCATTTGCCAAAGGGCTTGAAACAGTGTTTTTTTAAAAAGTGTATTGTTCTATTAGCCAAATCAATTCCTTCTGATACTGTTTGTCTCCATTTATGGGTATGGCTCCAGCAAGGTCAGTAATTATCCCTCCAGATAACACTCCTGGGTCCTGCTGTGGGATTTTTTCTCAGGAGGATGTCAGATTGCTGACCACAGCCTCACACAACCCCTCCACCCCCAAGGGTTTCCTTTAGATAAATATTACTGATGATTCAGGGTTGCACAGAGACAGAGTTGACCAGTGACAACATTTCTGTGTTGGTTTAGTTTTCATTACCATGAAATGCCCAGTATGTTCAGATGAAAGAGTTTCAAACTATTAAATCATAAAGTATTTCTTAATCTTGTTTCTTTTACCAAAATAAGCATCAATGATCTTGCTCAGCTTTTACCTGAAGATAACTGATCTCTGAAATTCTTGATAACGCCACTTACTTGGTATATTATCTTTAGTGTATTAAAAATAGAAGTTGAGAGGAATCTTTGCTATAAACCCACCTGCTGCTGCTGAAGAGGGCACTCTTAGCTTTCATTTACAATTCCACTAATTATTTTCTTCAGTTTTACCCTCTGCCTGGCCCCCACTGCAAAGCATTAGCAGGCCCATTTGTAAAGTAGTAGTAACACAAAGTGAAACAATGCCATAACTGTCATCCAAATTGTTCTGTACAGAGTAGTGGAAGTGTTCAGTAATAAATGATATAAAAAGGTCTTTTATTGACAAGCTGCCATGTGCTGTTTGCATTAGAGAATATGAGAAGATGATGGCTGCTGCCCCTAGGTCCCAGTGGCATTCAACTCAGTGAGATAGCAGAAAATGCTTCAGTTTGCTTAAAGCATTGATAACACCTCTAAATAATTAACTGAGGACTTCCTGTCTTCAATTACTTAATGCTTTTTTTAACATCTTGAGAGGATTATAAGCAATTTATGGATTTCACATGATGAGCACATTCACCGCTATTCCCACAAAGCATTTGTGGGATCATGTTTCCAAAGCTTTGATGTAATTAAAAATAAGCAGCAAGACAATGGTGCAGTGGCAAGGTGCTAGCCTGCTTGTCTGTTATTTGCAAGACCCTAGATTCAATGTCTCAAGAAATGTTAATGCTACAGCTTCATTAATGTTCAACTGTTGCTCAGGGAAAAGCAGGGTTTTTTTGGGGGGAGGGGGGAAAAAAGCAAAGAAAGAAAAGAGGGAAAACCAAAAACATACATCTACAGGGAATGAGACAGCAGTTCAAATATTTAAGACTATGTTTGAAATAAATTTGATAGTTTTATCTTATTATTTTAATTTAGAGAGCAATAATTAACACATTGCTTAATCACTGCCATGAATTCCACATTACCCAAGGAAGTTCATGAAAAAAACAGCACTACATTTGATTATACTGTCAGGAGGAATAAGCACTTATTTCACTCCTGGCTTAACATGGCAGCACTGGACAGTGGATTATCAGATCAGGCACACAAAAGGAAAAACAATTGTTGTTTCTAAGTAGGTAATTGCATTTTGCCTCTCTTCCAGCTGGTAAGAAAAACAGTAGGGCTTGCATTAAAGTCTCAGTTACTCTGGAGGTATAACTGCCTTTGGGGAAGGAAGTATGAGCACGAGAAATCTTTTTCAATAGGTTTGATACATCATTCCTTGTTGGTAGGTGTTCTTTACCATCTAAACTTACAACAGCAGTTGTAAAACACGTGTCACCCACTGGCACACTCAGTGAGTATCTGATGCCCAGAAGCACCAAGTATGGAGACAGGTGTAATATGCAGTTGATGAATTTCACACTTGAATATGATATTGTGAAAGAGGAACAGCAATCCTTCCTCTCTGAGTGACAACAGCGAGGAAGGACTCTTTTTAAGCACTATGGAATCCACACTGACTCAGGATTCATGCTTTAAGGAGTGGTCAAAAGTGCCATACTTGCTGTATAAGTTTTATGTGCCATAGGTCATCATCTATTCTTTGGATGGCTACTATATGGTGTGTATAGCATATAAAGCCCCAATTTTCCTACTTGAGTTTTTAAAAAAAAAGGAAAAAAATAATGTATTTGTGAATTCCTAAGAAACATAGCTACAAGAATTCAATGAGCAATTTGAGGTCAAAGAGCGAAAAAAGATATCCCAGAATGCTAATGTTCCCATTTTGTATTCAATAGAAACATTTCTAAGAATAATTTTGCTTCAGTGTATTCCAATGTAAGTAAAAACTGATTATGTGAAAACAATACGTGCGATGTCTGAGTCAAATCTTACTCCAAACTCCCCTGACTAAAGCTTCTTTCAGATACACACGCACGAGTGAAATGTCACTAATGACTTAGAAAAAAGGATATAAGCAATATACAGTTATTAACAGAATCCAGGATCTTTCCCTTCCTGTCTTCCTTTCCTTTTTATTTCAAGCATAAAGTACGAAATCCTTCCTACTTTTACACTACTACACATTCACTGCAGCACTAATTGCCCATTAATGATGGTAAAAGAGTGACTTGAATCAATGTGAGGGGATGGCAAGCCTACACAGAAAGTCTGAGACTTCAAGCACACCACAAAGCATGTGTCCTGAAATGCACATTTATTTTAAAATTTTGAAATTAAATCTATTAATATTTTAACAAACATCAGTCAGAAGTGAAAGAAACTAAAAAAAAAAAAAAAGACATGTAAAGTCATGATAAGGCATTCTAAACTGTGCACAGTACTGGGGATTTAAAAGTTACTGACAAGTAGCATTTTAATACATTAATACTGTCTTATATTTTAATGACAGGACAGTAGCCTGTCAGATAGCTCTGCCTCCTTACCTGATAGTGTGTACTGCATTCTGCTTGCAGCATCAGTGTATATAAGTCCTTTCCCTACTTGACTGATCTGGTACTCTTTGATGATACCATTTGGTTTCTTGGGTGCAATCCAGCTTAAATGTAATGCTGTTGAGTTCAAAGCACTGACGTCTGGTGGCTGAACATGCTCTGGGACTCCTTGGACAGTGACTGCAACTACCTGAAGACATATGAATTAAATAGCAATTTAATGTAATAGTACACTAGATACCATGATCAATGAGAATGTCACTTTTGTTTTAAAATGTTGTTTGGGCTGGCATATCATTACTAAGGGCCTGGAGAACTAGTTACTTTTTTCCTCCTTTTTCACAATGAAATCTGACCTTGAATACATTACATAAGTCTATGTCTACAATTTATCACAACAGGTTCACCATGTTTTAGCTGCAGTGTATAGCACAGGGTGAAACAACAAAACCTGTATTGCTTGAAAACTCTTGATAACTCTCTTCCATATGGTTTGTCAGTGTCTCTGCATTTTAACTGCCTGATTTCATATATTTTAAGCACTAGTAAACATGGGACTAAGCCTCCATATATCCCATGCAATCTGAACTCTATTGTAGTTATTTGCAACTCCATATTTTTGTAAGGAAGCCAAAGATTTTGAAACACAGAATAACTTTGTACTTGTTAGGGTCTTTCTTAAAAAAAAAAAAAAAATAGAGCTTGTTTCCTATTGACACTTCCACTTCCAAATAACACTAGTTTAATAAGTGAGTCAGTCCTTTTTATCTTTTTTTTTTCCCCACTTTTCTTTTTCTGTTATTACCACCATAAAGTATTTATATTGTGCTGTAAATATAAGATGTCCCCTCTCTATAATATATTGTCTTAGTGCATTTGATGGAATCAGTCCCTACTTTCAGACTTCAGTATTTGTAAGAGTAAACTCCTTATTACAGGCAAGTGAAATAAGCAGGATCTATTAGCTCAGGCCAATGGCTGCAGCAATTGTGCCTACTGAGCTTTTAGACCACAGGTCCCTGTGCAGGTAAAGAACTATGCACCTATTTCCATCCCTCTGCATCATTGCTTCTTTTCCTGTGGTTTTGGCTGAGATTTACAACAATAAGAAAAACACCTCAAAGTAAAAAAAAAATCACCTCCTGTATTTCTTAAGTATTATAATTACCAAGCACTGCCATTCCCCACCTCTGCCCCAGAGACCTTCAACTTGCAGTCATTTTCATAGAGGCATAGATACTATTGTCAAAAAGAGATCACTTAAGAAATAGTTTTTCCAAATGGTTAATAAAGCAGGTATTTTGCAGAATAGAAACTAGAGGTGGTTAAATAGTAATGCTGGTGAAAGCTATCCATGGTTCAAAGTCATACAAAAGGAAATGAAGCAGTGAAAAAGGGAGAGAAGAGATTCTGTTTGGTTAACACTGAATCAGAGGAACGTTGCACACAAAGGGAGCATAAAGCCTGAAGCAAGTGCAGGCATGGAAAGCCAGAGAAGGGTAATATAGGGGAAGGAGACTCAGAATAAGAAGGTTGTTAAACAAATTGACAGATTAGAGTTAAACCAGATAAATTAATAAATACCAAGGCAGAAGAGGCTATAGACCTCCTACTGAGAAGCAAAGATTTAATTTCAGGGCCTAGAGAAAGTGTATTTTAATATTCCTTACTCTATTCAATCATATACAGATTTCTCTTTAACAAACATCAGTTCCTACAGTGCAATTTCAGCTTTGCCAAGACTGAGATAGTGCTGCCTTCCTCTGCTTGCTTATAACAACCTCAGGTTCCAAATAATCACCTGTCAGTAGTTGAATCCAAATAAGATTATTGATGGTTTTCCCTTACTCACTCAATAATCAGCACATCTTCAAATTACACCTTTCCAAAAGCATTTTTATGTTAACACACTGGCTGATAAAATTCTGGCACGGGTTCCATAAAGACCGATTCACTAACCTTGCTGCTGTCTGTGCAACCAGCAACAGTGCAGGCTCGCAGCTGGTATGAATATTCTTGGTATGGCTGGACACCACTTGTGTCTGTGAAGCTCATTTCTGTTCCTCTAAAATGCTCGATTCCGTTTCGGAGAATGATATAGTGAATAATAAGACCTATTGCAGAAAGAAAGTTTTCCTTTTTGTTAGCTGAGAAATCCTGGGTGATACACTATAACAACCTACTCAATATTAAATGAAATCTCGACGTGACCACTGTAACAATCATCTGCTTAAACTTCTAATGTCAGGTGCCAGCTACTTTCTTCAGCCTCTACATCAACACCTCAATAGATCTCAATTTTTAAGATCTTCCATGTTTTCTCACTGTTTGAAAGTCATAAGCAATATTTCCTGAAAGAAACATAAATATCACCATCCCCCACCCTCAAATCCCCAGATACCTTGTGACATGATTGTGATTTGATCTTATTTGCTGCTTCATAATAAAAATGTTTTCAGAATAGGCTTCTGGGCAATTCTTAGAGACACACTAAATTGTCTTCTGTGAAGTTTGACTCTGTTCTTTGCAAGGAAAATTATCTCAATCTGCAGCATTTAGTGATATGTATATTTCAGTGCTAGTGATTAATTAAGAAATTATTTATGATTTTGGGCCCTGTTAGTTGAATGATAGACATTTTTTAACATAAATCAATACCGTTTGGTTGAAGTGGTTCTTCCCAGTTGAGCAGTATCATGTCTTCCCGATTACCCACTTTAGACCATTTTGGTGGACTTAAACCCTGTGGTACATCTTCTTTAGTGACAGCTCTGCTAATTTCACTGAAGCCTCTTCCATAGCTATTCCAAGCAGCCACCCTGTACTCATAGGTGGTAAAAGGTTCAAGGTTCAGGTCTAGAAAAAAATATGGATCATCTCAGTCTTACCAAAATACAAAATAACTACTGTGTATAAAGATAGATAGATATGAAAGTTGATCCTTTAGTCAGGGCCATTTCTTGATACAGCAGTACCACAGCCATTGTGAAAGCCAGTTTAGACTTTAAGTATTCACTGAACTTCTTGCCACTCATTTCAGCTCCCTGAAGCTTCTGTCCTGATTCATAGATTAATTTTTAAAGAATGCTACTTCACTACGATTGCTTCACATTTAATTAGAACACCTGATAGCATTCAGAACATCTTTTTCTCCAAAGCTAATTAAATACACTAGCAAATCATAAATCTGATATGCCACTTTTCCTTACCTATAAATGAATACTTGTTGGGACTTCCTGTGTAGACAGTCTCCTCTTCAACTGGACACACACCTTCTTTTATCTCCTTTTGTGTAGCATGCTGTGAACCTTTTATCCATGCACATATATTCTCTCTAGGATCAAAGTCACACTTTCCACAATGTGCAGTTGCCTCCGTGGATAAAGGGCAAAGGATATTAGCCTTGCATTCTTCTTTTACCTAAGGAATACACATTCAATTTTAATATATTTATAACATCTTGCTTTCTTTACAAACGATTCCATTAGTGTTTCTTTGTCTTCATCATTGCATAAATCAAACAACCACACTGAGTACATTGATATTTCTACTATATGGGAGACCCTTCCAGCCTTTGGCCTGTCCACTGTCTTTGATCATCAATGCTTTTATAATCCTTTGTAAAAGTGAAAAAGCAGAGGGGTTTTTTTTTGTAGAGTCCTTGGATGAAAACATCCCAAATTTACCACTATAAGCCCAAATAGCTGGGTCTGTTGAAAGAAGAAGATTCTAGAATCAAATGAGAACAGGATTTTATCCCAGAGTTCAAATGTTATGCTTCTGCAAAGGCCAATATCCTATGGCAAATAAGTAGCAAATTCCCAGCTTGCTAGGCTCACAAGAGGACTCTGAAATTCCTTGACAGCTTTCAAGGCTGAGAACTCTATCCATGGGCTACATAAATCGTCTTGTCTACCACATCACTCCCAAATAGCAGTTCTGCTGCACTAACAGGACCACTGCAAACATTGACAAAGATATAACATTTAACCCATAAAGAACAATTCACAGAAACTGAAATATACACTGAAAACCCACAAGTTTCCATTAAAATTCATGAAATAATGTTTTTGCCATCCCATAAGCTAGAGAGCAGTAATTCTCATAAAATATAGGTTGTTGCAGGAAGAAATGTACTGCAATATTTGCTATAAATTTTTCTGTCCATTAGGTTACAAACTTTAGAAGGAAAAAATCTCCAACAGATTTTATCTCCAAAAAATCTCCAACAGCTTCCTTAATTCACCTATTAAAATTAACTGATGATGAACTTCAGCTAGTTTAACTCGCCATGCTTGGCACATTCACAAATATTACATTGTGGTAGATATCAATATAGGACGTAAGATATAAATGCATTGGATTCACATATAAAATTGCTCCAGAATATGTCTAAGAATATCAATCCTTTTAATGTTAGTAAATCTACACATATCAGAACACTAGTAATGCTGTCTCTTTTTTACTGTAGGTAAGTGAAACACAAAATGCTTCCTTTGTTTATACATTACACCTAAGGCCTGGATCTATCAAGTTATCTACCAGAATTCATTAAACTATTCTCAGCCATTTTTTGCCTTGCATAAACTAATACAATGCACTGTACTGTAGCTGACTCATCAAAACACTGGGTTATTCTCTAGGAGAAAATTATTCCATCTGAAAATGAAATGACATGGAAACCTTGACATGAAAAGGAGAAGATGGAAGAAATATTTCTGTATTAACCTAGCAGATCAACGAAAAGGATACAGAACACCTGCATGTGGCAGAATGGGTTTGTTTTTACTGTAGTGTTAAATGCCACAATACCTATCTGATTTCCATATTTCTGAATTTACAGTATCCAACCCTCTTTCCTTCTCTCTCACCACTTGCTTCCTCTCTTTCTAAGTATAACAAATATAGCTATAAATATTACTTTATAGAAAAGAACATACTTATATATAAACAGGGTTTACATCCTTTGAAATGTTCATTTACTTAAACAAAAAATATAATAACACCTGAGAATGTTTTTATAGCTTATATGTAACACCAAGATACCAATTCTTGAAGATTTCTGTTGAATTCAACTGGAGTTGAAAGATTTTGTAGCTTTTAAGGTATGGCCTCATTGTCTCATGCTGATCCATATAGTCATGGACTAATCTGAAAAGAAGGAGTATTGGCCTTTACGGTGCTTAGTTTACTCTTACCTTAAAAGAAAGTGAAAGTAAACTATAACTTTCATTAGGAGTGAAGGGTACCAAAACAATAATGCTCTCATTGTTGCTAAAAGCTATTCAGGGACCTACCCCAGTACTGCTGAAATTTATGACAAAATTGCCAATGGTTTTCTATAGGATCAGGGTGAATCAATATGATTTGGACTTTGATATTTTCTATCAATTGCTTTTTTTTTTTTTATTTTTATTTTTTTTTAGGAGGTCTGTGTCATACTGCCTGACCATATTGAAATGTAATAGCACTTTCATACTTCAGAACTGGTCACTTCAATTTTAAATTTCACTTAAGGAGTATCATCAGGAACAGTAGTCACAGAATGAAAACTGGCTATACATGTCAGTCTTGTTAGTATGCCAGCTTTTAGCCACTGTACTAATCTGAAGTGCTGGGCAACACTTCACAGAGGCAGCTAATCATTATTAATTCCTTTAGAATTCATTGCAATAACATCAATCATGGTGAACTCATTCGGTATTAATATGGATGTAATGTGAAAATGAATAATGCACACAAGAGTTTTTATATTCTGATTTTAGAAAAATAGTTATGAACAGTGTCTTTCTCTTTCCATCGTCAAATCAGAGCTACCGAGAGATTTTCTATCAATTACCTTCATCATCATTCCAGCTGAAATCTTGTCAGAGCAAACATATTTCAAAGGATTATATCCAACTCCATTACAGCATTCTTCGCTCTTTGGAATAAGTTCAGTCTCACAGCATTTTACTGGCACTTGGTCATTCTTTCTAACATGTGCTAGGGACTCACCACTGGAACCTGAGCAGCATATGGTGTCTGACTTATTCACGTATTCCTGCCCACAACAGAACATCCCTGAAACGAATAAACAAACAAAAAATACCCAAATTCGTGCTGTAAGTAAATAAATAAATAGATAAGAAAGGAGAAAGCTCAGAATGCAATGCAGCTTGGCATAAACCCAGCAGCAGCTGGAATTACACAGATTTAGCTAAAGTGAGATTAAATTTGAACGTGAGGTGACTGAAGTAAGCGTCCTGACTTCCAGACCTACAGAAAACAATGAAGAATTAGAGGCATAAATTGGTTCCCCCTACAATCAATTTACCCCATTGCTGAACTTCTCTAAGAACCTTTGCTATGAAACACCATGCCAAGGTACAGTGGGTTAAAGACAGACTATTGATGAAAGTTTCCTGTAGACTGTAGAAATTGAGGTTGTTTCTCCCTGTACTTTCCAGACAGGTCGCATTCATCCCCCCTCACATGAGCAGTCCTCCAATAGAGCATTTTAGCTTTCCAAAATGTTTCACATTACATTTCATGTTTTAAAGTGGGAGTTCTTACAGCTACATAGAACCTAACAGTTGACTTGTAAAACACCAACAGTGAAAGTTCAGTCATCTAATACAGAGAATTATTCTTTAAGAAGTTACTACCTAAATATACTTTGCATTTCTATAGTGGAACTGATAAGCTGCCAAAATTAATTCCACTGTTTTTCTTCTATTTTTAATAAATTTAATGCAAAATTAAAGGCTTGTCATAATCAGTGTAATCTACCATATATTCACATGAATTATCCTGCAGCTGTGAAATATCAGTGTTGAATCCCACAGCATTTAAATAGAGGGGTAAATTTTAATTATGAACAAAATGTTACAACTGCCTCTAGAATTGGCAAGGAAATAAATGTTATTACTAATTCAACTAATTCAACAAAAAAACAAGGCTGTGACATACTATTACATCTACAAAGCAGTTTGTATTTGACATAATATCTGTAGAATCTAGGCACTTAAAACATATGCAAAAGTGGCCACTTTTCTCGCTGCCATTTATTGCAGCAAATCTCTCTTAGGAAGTCATACATAATGAAAATTGCTCTTTAAGGGTACGATCCTGCTAGAGCTAAAGCATTCAGAAGATTTCATTCAGATCACTGGAAGGACTAAAAATGGGGCTATTGCTTGCATCCTTTACCTTTTTTTCAGAGCTGTTTCCATTCACAGTAATCAAATTGTGATCACCAGCTCACCAAGAGGTAAATATTTCCTCTTGTTCACACCCTTTTCCTAAATAGTCCTAGGATTCTACCAATTTAAAGAGAGAATTAATGCAGGAAATGACTCAATTCAATACTAATAAGCAACTCAGACAGCCCCAAGGGACTTTTGACAGGCAAACTAAAATTTTGATAATGAACTGTTTTTCTATTGAAACAAACAAGGCTGTATTCTTTCGCTGCGAACCTCATCTTTGTTTAACTGAATTAAATTTTTCAGCCAAGATTTCACTCACATAACAAGAAGTGACTCCCTTTCTAGTTTCTTTGGTAAACCATTACTTCTTTAATTATTATCAACCTTGTTCCAGTGTGATAAATTGCTAATTACTTAATACCCTAATCAGCGTTCATTCTTTGCACAGATAAACTGTGACAGCGCCATTAATTTAAATAGTAATTTCACTTAATGGCCAGAACGGCACACCAGATTTTTATGCAGCATTTTCTGAAGACTGCATCCATCACTGCAATATTCTGACATAAAGATGTCTGACGTGCACTAACTCACTTAGGGAGAGCAGATGTTGCAGAGCAGAGTTTGGTAGTAATTCCCATAGTGCATCACTTCAGCATGAATGAGCTGCAAAGGCAGAGGTAGACAATCTTCTGAAACTGCATTGCATAGCCTCTGACCTTTGCTTAATTTATCACATGTAGCACTTGACTCCTGAACCTTGACACCTCAAATGTACAATTTTAAGTATGCTCCAAGAAAAACAAAATAGGCAATGCTGATGGATTTATTTGCCTTCTAAAAATCACTTTATTCAGTTGCTTGAGGATCCAGAAATTCCTATAAACCCTCGCTGAATTCTGAAAAATACCAGAATACAAACTATTTGTAAATCAGATGGAATGTGTGTGTCATGCTTTATATATTTATGTTTCACAGGCACATAATGCATTACAGCAAAAAAGAAAATCCATGGGCTGGAAAAGACACTTCCTGCTAACAGTGATTTCTGTCAACAATTATTTCATGTTCATCCCCTGCAACTGCAAAAATTTACAAACAGAGCTGAGTGATGAATTACTAATTTAGTAAAGCTGTAAAACCAATGCTTCCAAAAGGGAAAAATGAGTATTAAAAGGCTTATCCTCTGGAGCCAGAATAGAGGATCAACAAAATACAGAGCCAGTGTACATTGCAAACTACTCCAAAAATCCTTGGCTTACACATGGGTGTTGCAACTATTACAGATCAGGACCCAAAACAGTATAAAGCATAATTTTTCATGAGTCTGGGATGTCAGTGTTGCAGCCTTTAACTAGCTTTATTTTTATTTTATTTTATTTTCAAGAGAAAATCCAAGAGTGATTTTAGCTGGCATTATACTTTATAGCCAGAAACAGACAACTTTGGATAATTACATTTCAGCTTTGGGGCTCAGGGCATGCATACACAGCAGCATCACTGCCAGCCTTTTGCCAGTAGATGTCTCTATGGCCACCCCACTAAATAAGGCCAAGGGGAGAAAAATAAAACCCAAGAAAACAGAAATTAAAAAAGAAAAATAAAAAAAGGGGGGGGATATGAAATTGAAGAAACATCTCTTTTTGCAAGACATACTTTTTGTCTCTCTCTCTATAACGTACAATGGCACATGAAAAAGTTTTACCACTAAAGCCCTTAAACCAACATTCAGTGCAAAACTGAGTCTAGAATCTGCTGGTCATTCAACAATAAGGCGGGGCACAAGGCTTGCACTTTCATTGATCATGTTTCTCTTGTATTTTTTACAAGGAAAGTAACTCCCCAAAAAAAGCTTTAAATCATCCATATATTTTTAATCATGGCATTCATTGCCAACTACGAAACAGTTTCAGAAGCCTTTCAGCTTTTTTGTAAAGCCACCTCTGTTACATCTTCTCCTTCTAGACAATGAGATCAACTTTCCAATTATGATGCTCTTGCAAAAATCTGCTTAACCATTTTCCAGTGACAAGTAAATTATATTTCTATGGGAGAGTATTTTTTCCATGAGAATCATTATAAAAATAGGTATAGGGAGCAAGTAGATTTTTGTGCCTGGCACATGCATTTTGATGTTGTATTTAGTAAGGTCAAATTACTCTAAGAAATTAAGCAAAAACCTATTGAGTCTGATGCATACCATATGATAAAAAACCCACAATCTACTCTATACTTCATGCAAACAAATACGATCTCTTTTCTACCATGGCACTAATTCATCTTTCCAGCTTGTATTTGTGTTCATCTGTATACTGTTTCACAGCATAAAGTCCTCACAGGAAACCTGTGAACGATAAAAAAGCCACTGTTTTCTTTTTTAATAGCCAAAAAAATGTCATCCTGACCCATTCTCAAGAAAAATGGCATAAATGATAGAGCACTATAGGCTAAACACATTTTAAAAAGAGGGTTATAAACGTTTCTTAAATATATATATTTAAGGAAAAAACTGTTAAGAATACATATATACTGAAATGAAGAACATAACTTTCATCCCAAGATACCTGTATTACACTCCTACACAACTCATCTGCCCAGAGAGAGCAGTAAAAACATAAATGCTACCCCAGCAGTTCTGTTCCAACAGCATCTGTTAATTCACTCCATTTATAAAATACATATTGACAAAGACAACTGAACTGGGACCAGGGAGATTTGATTTGGTGTGAGAAAGTCAATTCAATGTGATTTTGTTAAAGGGCTCCTGCAGGCAAATAAAAGAGTTTAAGTAATAAAGTACATAAAGAGATGTTTTATGAGCCAGCCCTGTCTTGTGGCAGCCACACAATGTGTGGCTATGCAAGAAGGCCTTGTTCAGAGCTCATAGATGAGCTCTACATAGATGCTGTAGATCAGGCACAATTATGGATCATGATGAGGGGGTACTAAAATCATGCAAGTGGTGCTCTTCACAGCATAGAGTCTGTGGGTCACCTCTGGAAGGATGATCTAGAAACTCTGGAAAGCACTGCAATAGCCTTTTCTGATTAGCCCTGTCTGACTTTTAACACAGAACTGGGGTACTTGCTAATACTACAGCAGCTGAAGGGTGTTTTGAATAAAAAAAAAAAATAAGCTGAAGAAAGAGGTCATTGTTTGGGAAAGCCTTCAGATTCTGTTACACACAAAGATCCTTCGTCGTACAACTGGTGTCTCAAACTGGCATGCATACAGTGAAAGCACTGCATCAGTCATCTTTGTACCCCGAGCAGAAGTGGGTACTAAACCTTCATTATGTCTGTACTTGGAAATCGGGCTCCCCTTTGAGACTGCAATTGTTTCTGAAGTCTTTCTGTCAAGCTGAGAAAGCCTAAGGCTGATGGTATATAATTTGTCTAAGAAGTGTGAACAGAAAAGACACATGAAAATACCTGAATAGGGTCTGTAATAATACCTCCTGGTTCTGTCACCAGCTAGTCACAGGGTGCTTTACAAGAAAGTTGGGTTCAGATTGTATTTCTGAGTGTTGGAGGAATTTCCTATGGTGTGCTAACAGGACACACCAGATGAATAGTTGACCAGTGTTAGGGATAAAGTTTTGTTAATTTTAAACTGGAGCAGGTTTACTACTGTGTAGATGCACAAAGTGAGGGACACAAATCACCAAGCAGACAGTATTGTAATCACCATTGGCTAGGTGACTAACCCCACATTTTCAGAGCAAATGGAAAATCCCTGCACTGGAATGCATGGCAGCACATGGTGGCCAAGTTTACCTTCTGCTCTACTCATTGACAGGGGACTGCTCCTATTTCCTGACTGCCATCATGAAAGATCATGCAGTGTTTTTGAATTTTCTGGAATGTCTCCAGACCCTGCATCTTTTGGACAAAGGCAAATAAAGGTTATTGAAAGGCCACCATTTTGCAGTCTGCAATATCATTTTAACAAGCGTCACACATACTTCAGATCTTAGTGAATTCATCAGTATCTGAATGGTTGCTGTTAGAGGAGATTTAGAAAGATGAAGACGCTTTTTTCTTGAAAACATTACTTACCTGTGAGAGGTCTGTGTGCAGTCCCTTCTTCTTCATCACCACAGCAGACCAAGTCCGTGCTTATGACTTCTCCACCACAGCACTGCTGATTGAAACTGTCATGGAGGGATCCACCACAGCAGATTTGATTGCCTGATGTTGAGTAAGGCATTCCCTGGCAGCAAGAGTCACCAATTCCAACAGAAACTCTGTTTTGTTCTTCATCAGGGCAACATACTTCTCCTGTCAATTTAGGAATGCAATGAAAGATTTTATGCATTTATAGCACTTAAAATCTCTAAGAGGCTTTCATCCGATAACACCAAGTCTGGGTTCACACAGTAGGAACTTGGTGTACAAAATGTTCCACATGAAAGCATGGAATCACTTGGTACTTTAGAATGCAACAGAAGTATTATATTAATTTGTAATAATAATTTAAGAAACTTGCATTCATATATTCAGAGCCACGACTCTATAAGATGTCAAAATGCAAGTGTGGCAAAGACAAACTGAGAAAAGCAACAAAAGTAGGTAAATAATTCCAAGCTTGTTTTGAAGGACTAACTCACATTGCTTGAAGAGTTTTACAGTGTTGCTCAGAACTTCATTTCCCAAAGAACATAAGTATTAAGCTCATTTTAAAAATTAAATACTGCCAGCACAATCAGAGGGCTTTGGCTACTACTTAAGTGAAAGCATCAACTTTTGCAGGGAAATGTCTTAGGATAAGACCCCCAGTAAGACTGATACTATAATGGTGGGCTGGAATAAAGTCTATTCTGTGAAAGGAATGGATCCTTTTTTAAAGTAGATTGCTATGGTAAATTACATTTTCATTCACTAGTTTCTGCACTTGATCCAGTGTTCTAAAAGTTACATTGCATCATCTTTCTGTGTTGTAATGTTTTCTGTGGCTCAAACATCATTTGGAAGGAATAGAGGGTTTTTTCTGCTATTGATGCTGGAAGTAGAGGAGATTATAATAAAATTTGGATTCCTGATCATCAACAAAAGGAACATGGTTTGTTTTTCAAAGTTAATTTTTCTCATTCAAAGTAATATCTCAAATCCTTTTCTTCTGAAAGGTTGGGAACAATAAACATAGAGCCCTAAACACAATGCAGCTTTTTTCATATATAAACATGTGATGTGATCATAACAGATGAAGGAGGACAGTGTTTTGTTTCTCCCATGAGTTCCTTTCCAAAAATACACCAGGAAGGTAGTAGCACTATTCTGTTTCATTTTAAGAACCTCTCCTTCCATCTTAGTTCTGGGATTGGTGTTTGTACTTTTTTGTGCACTACTGTTTTAGAAACAACTGAGATTCCTGCCTTCCTAATTTGTAATCTTCATGCCTTCAGCTCAGTGTGCTTCAGTACATCTAGCACTATCAAGCTGGCCAAACAACATCTGGGTAATATGTATGCTTAGAGAGTTTCCTGCATAAATAAAGTCAATAATAAACAGCAAAAAATGTGAAAGTTTTTTTTTCTTGAGCATAATAGATATAATCTGTTTAGATACTTCATCATATTTTTCTGCATTCTTCAGAATCTAATTTAGTTGCTACACAGAGCAAGTATTAAAACACAGAATGTAGCTTACATCTCTTGGAAATAAAGCTGTTTAAGATCTATTAGACATAAGACACAAAGGATCAGTAACCTTCTCATTAACCTCTCAAAATGGGATCCATTCCAAGCTAGGCTTGAAAATGTTCTCTCTCTGAAAACTACCATGCAGTCTTACCAGTTAATTGTTATCCTTATCAAAGAATGACCCACATTAACATCTAGCCTGAGGTTATTAGCATATTTATAAAAATAAAAAAGAAAAAAGTGACCAACATTGTTCATGTTGCTGCCCTTTAGAGTACAGAAAAGAGAATGCAGCAAGTATACTTAGAAAAAAAAATTAAAATCATATTCAAACATTCACTGTTTTATGCTTGTGGACTGCTGACTGAACAAGAACTACTTTCAGACATAAGACATTTTGTTTCACTGTACTTTTCTTTCTTGATGTAAACAACATTAAGCTAGTTAACACAGACCACTGGATGGGGACACAGGTCACAGTATAATCTCTCCATTTCAGTACATTGAGATTAATGAGGCCAGCAAAATACTCTTCTCTGGTTCTTCCATGTGATTGCATTTTTCTGATGACATCATGGAAGGCATTCTAATATTGTGATATATGAATTACTTTTCAAAGGATCAGAACTTGGGATGTGCTGAATGTGTTGGCAAAAATTCAAGCCTTTCTGAGCCTAGGGAATGTGTGCCAGCTCATGAGTAATGGAAGCGTTTTAGCTCCTGACCTGACAATTGCCTACAAAGAGATATATGCTCTGAACATTGCCCTGTGAAAGGGTTCTCCTCCCCCTTTTCCTCCCCTCTCCCTTTAAAAAACCCACCCACAAACTGGAAAGCCAAACTCTGGACAATAGCACCGAAGCACAGTTTTGGCAAACTTCCCAAACAGTTCTGAGAATAAAAGTGCGATCAGCCTAGAGAGAAGGATAAATGTCCATCAAAGACAATACATGTGGGATGTGTAGTTTGATCTGTAACACTGGTAGAAACAAAGAGGAGACAATGCAGAAACAAGTAGAAGTGACATCATCCATAATATCCAGCCCAAATGCTAACAATTGTTTCACAAAAGAAATGGCTGGGGAAAATCACATGGGGTCAAGACAAGCAGAGAACTATACTGCACCACTAAATTGCCTGATGGTGTTCCTGTTAAGCAGAACTGCCCTCCCCATTATGAAGCACTTACTGCAATTAAGTATAGTTTGGCATAAATTAGTTCTCTGGGAAATGACCCAATCATCAGGTTTCATCAATTAAGCTTTTCTTGTATAAACATTGTACTGTGTTTAGAAGACAGTCAGTGACATTTTCTGACACAGATCTCAAAGAGATTTAGAAATCTTGGTAAAATCCACGTTTATTGCTATATTTTCACTCTCCTTGATTTAACAGTACATGATCTTTGTTGTTTTGTTTCTTTCAAGCACTTGAAAGGATTTGTCTCTTACCTACTAATACCCTAGTGTAATAACCACCACAGCACTGGTGTTTTGGTTGCTCAGCATGTATCTGACCACCACAGCAAACCCCTGGTGAATTAAGAATAAATGGAATGTACTTGTCCTCGCAGCACTGGAATCCAGGTTTATAGTCGTGCATAATCCCATTACAACATACCTAGGAGTAGTTAAAAAAAAAAAATCAGTAAGGCAGTATCTGTTAAAGTAATAATTTAGTGTGTTCTCTGACAAAACAACATATATGAAAACGGGTACAACACATCCTAGTATGAATGCTAATATCACTGCAGTCAAATAAAATGCAACTTGGTTAAAATCCTCTGCCCTCCAGCATTATTATACTTCAATAAACTATGGTATATCAGGCAGAATGTTGCTATTTTGCAGCATTCAACCATATTTCACCTTAATAAAGTAGTCCATTAATATGAATCATCTTCAGATCCTTTGTAGGCTGTTTTGAGTCTCTCAGTGTGGAGTAGATTGCAATATGTAGATATAATCCACTCTCACCTAATATTTTATTTTCTCTCAAGTTCTTATTTATTTATTTATTTATTCATTCATTTGTGATGAAACATGTCATCTGAAATCCTTACATCTAAAGCCAGTATTTCCCAATATAAGTTCTTGGGTTTTCTTTCAGATAAAAATACGTGGAATTTTCTTCTTATAGCATATGATCACTTATTTATGATTGCAATTGTTCAGACAATGTCATCTCATGAGAACAGCATTTATATAAGGAATTTTGTTGGGTTTTTTTCAAAATAAAATTTACATGGAAATGAATTTTGAAAAAGCCTTTTAACCGTGGACTTCTTTCTAGGTGCTGTAGAGAAAATTATATGCTTGAACAATCGAATAATTATTTGCACACTTACTCCTGCACCAATGGAGTGGCAAACTGTAGATGCAGCATACAGAACAGCAGAAGAATCATCGTAACAATTGTATACTCAGAACCTACAGTCAGTGCAACTTGTGTTAGCCAGAAGGATGCCTCTTACAGGCAGACAGAAAATGCAGTTGGCAGCACAGATGTTAGAGCAGACTCGCTCCTTTGTTTTCTATCGACCAAGGGACACTTCTGCCCCTTACTTTAACCGAATTCAAAATCAGATCATCTTAGCAGCAAAGAAAGAAAGTGTCACTCTAGAAGGATCTTTTGTTTACCTAGGTACTTTTAATAAACAGCCAACAAAAAAAAAAAAAAAACCTAAAAAAAATGTATACTACAAGACTCAAGACATCAAATTTCTATTACATTTATACCCTTAACATAAATATATGCATGAAAGAAAAAATATTATTACTTTTTAAAGTCATGAATTCTTTTTGACTTCCATGTGAATACATGGTGGTTTCTTTTTGTTCAGTTTTGAATGGTCTCTACTCTGTCATCCTTGGGAGTATTAGGTTAGGTTCTGAAGTTACAATTCACAAGATGAGGTAGAGCGAAAGGTCTTCTTGTCTCATTATAGTCTGAGGTTTTATAACCTTATATGCTTTGAATTGCCTTGCAGTTTTCTGCTTTTCCAGCACAGTTTCTCATTCAGCAACTGCTTTAGACTACCAACATAGCTGAATTTTGTCATTTTCTGTTGAGGAATTTTGAGTCTCTGTAGGTCCTATTATATTATTTTGCTGTCCACCTTGTCACTGGTAATATAATCCAATCTATGAATTTAATTAACCTACTGTTCTTTCTTCCAGATCATTAGTTAAGTTGTCAAATAAAACTCTGCTTTAGTCCTCTTCCCTGCTTCCCATCTTTTGGATACTTTTTTATGACTGGCACGCACTCCAGACTGAGTTTTTCTTCATTTGGCTCCAAAGCACCTAGAAAATTACCTGGTCTCTCTGTATCTCCAAGTCATTTAAAGGCATTTTTAAAAATATGAAATCAAGTACCATCATGCCACTGTTCTCAGAATATATCACATTTAGGAACAATTCCTGACATTTGTAAAGAATGTCCTCTGTCTTGTCTTTTTTACTGCATCCTTAGTTTGAAACACCAGTCAGTAAATGCTGTACAGGTCTGCGTGAAAGGAGGCCAAATACACATTTCTCATAAATTCTTCATCCCAATTTCTGTATCCCTTGGGATTGTGGTTCCCTTTGTGAATTGTATAGCCCAATTATTATCCTTCTTTTCTTAGATTTCATTTGCAATTCCTGGACTACTTTTTCTCCTTTTCAGTGATGCACACTTACCTAATTTCTTCTCAGTACAGTCTTTCTGTCTTTACAGACAAAGAAACTTGCACATCGTGACATCTTGAAACATTTTTTCACTGAGAGGGTTGTCAGGGATTGGAATGGCCTGCGCAGGATGGTGGTGGAGTCACCATCCCTGGAGGTATTTAAAAGGTGTTTGGACCTGGTCCTTGAGGATATGGTATGGTAGTTAGCTTATGGTGTTGGTCAAAGGTTGGACTGGATGATCTTGGGGGTCTCTGTGATTCTGTGATCTTTGGTATTATCCAGGCTCAAGTAGTTGAGCAGTCATTTTACTTTCCATGTACTGTTTCCAGTTTTAAGACATGCATCTTGTGAATCCTCAATAGAAACAGTTGGGTTTTGAACTTCCCAGAGACACAGGAAGGGCTGGTTTAGTACTAACTCCAAAGCATTCTGGTTGGAATATTATATATGAGACTGTATTATTATTGTTATTATTGTTGTATTGTTGTTACTGTTATTATTTTCTCCCTTTCCTCCTAAATTGCCTCAAAAAATCCTCAGCTGAACACCCAGGTATGGTACAATAGTTTCAGCAGCTACATTTCCTTGTTAAAAATTATTTAAGATCCTCAGTATTTCTCAGTACCCAAAAAGGGGCCCAATCAGCTCTGAAACACATCTGTTATCACCAATTGATATAGTTGGTGATATTACTATGTAGCTCCATAACATCTTCTGCAGTCAGCTGTAAATTGTTAAATAACACTTTTTTGGCAGTCCTCTAAAGACAGGGAGTTTCTATTTGCATCGATGTTCAGCCCAAGAATTCTGCATTATCAATCCATAAAATGCATTCAAGTAATGCTGAAATTATGTCATAGACAAAGAAGAAACGCAGATTGATTGAAAGTTATAGTGGCAAAAGGTTATTATTATCTCATCCTCTTAGATCTAAAAGTGACACTCCCAACTGGATACTCTACATGAAAGCAGAAGACTCACAGTGATCACATACAAGGACACCAATATTTTAGGCAGGTCAGAGATCTCACCCCAATGCAGAGGGTTGAATGCTTGACATATGCTTGCTAACCAGAAGATCTTTACTGTCTGTGGAGAAGAAACAAGATTTTCAACCTTAGCTACCATAGTAGCCCTTAAAATACTGGTATACTGAGTTATAGAACCACAGAATGCCAGGTTGGAAGGGACCTCTGAAGATCATTGAGTCCAGCCCCCCTGCCAGAGCAGGACCAAAACTAGGGCAGGTCACTCAGAAATGCATCCAGACAGGTTTTTAAAGTGTCCAGAGAAGGAGATCCCACAACTACTCTGGGAAGCCTGTTCCAAAGCTCTATAACACTTACAGTAAAGAAGTTCTTCCTCATGTTGAGGTGGAACTATCTGTGCTGTATCTTGAATCCATTGCCCCTCATCCTATCACAGGGCACAAGTGAGAAGGGGTTGTCCCTTCCTTCCTGATGCCCAGCCCTCATATATTTATATACAATAATTAGATCTCTTCTCAGTCTTCTCTCCAGAGTAAAAAGCCCCTGGTCTCTCAGCCTTTCTTTATGAGGCAGGTGTTCCAGTCCCTTAATCATCCTCATAGCCCTCTGCTGTACTCTCAAGTAAATCCCCATCCCTCTTGAACTGAGGAGCCCAGAACTGGATGCAATACTCTAGGTGAGGTCTCACTAGGACAGAGTAGAGGGAGAGAAGAACCTCCCTCAATCTGCTGGATACATTCTTCTTAATGCACCCCAGGATACCATTGGCCTTCTTGGCCACAAGGGCACATTGCTCTCCCAGGGATAACTTGTTGTCCACCAGGACTACAAGGTCCTTCTCCATTGGGTGGCTCTCTAACTGATAATCTCCTAACCTGTACTGGTGCATTTTGTTATTCCTTCCCAGTTGCAGGACTCTGCAGGACTCTGTTACTCACAAATCAATCCTGTAGTCATCCTGCCATCCAAACCCACAGACAGAGAATAAGCAGGACCACAGGGACTGGGAAGAGCTGGCTATAAAGAAAGGCTTCTTATGATACCTGAGAAAGGTCCAGTCAGTCATGACATGAGCACAGACCAACTAGAGATCAAATCAGGCAGGCAGGATTACACAATATTTTAACAGTTTCTAAAACTACTCCAAACTAACCCATACAATGCTCTTAAATAGACTTGTGTCATCCCTGATCCCTCTGCTTGCTGAAGACTTTGCTGAAGGATATTATCTGGCCTTATGGACACCTGCCAGTTGAGCTAGGACTGATTTACTCAAATAAACAGATGTGCTGGGCAGCCATGTTTATTCTTTTTGTCAAACACTTGCTGCCAGAGCCACTTTGTGAAACAGCAATTCATATAACACTCTAGGGAATTCCTACTAGCTACAGGAGTTCATTAAAAAATTCTGCCTGTGGAGCAAACACCCAAGTAATGATTGACCCACCATGTTCTCGTGTGAGAGGGTATTTTTAAAATTAGCCTCTTTTACCTAAATTAGCTCTGAATCCTTATACACACCCTTTTTTGTTAAGTGTACTTACTTACCCATTTATTTTCTCAAACTGCTGTGCTCAGATCTAAAATCCATGAGCAGAAAATATTGTTACTCTGTTACAAAATACTATGTACTATTAAAATTAGTTTCGTTTCCTATCTTTCAGGTGTGTTAATGAACACACTATACATGAAGTCATATCTTTTCACAGGTTCTCCAAACTTGAAATGAAATTGGACAATATCATTAGGATTGATAGCAAATTTTACATCAGTACATCTAAGTATTGATGGAATATCCTTCACCTGTGCCAAGATATTGTAGTTTTCACTCCTGAAAATTTTGGGGCCAGATATCAAGCCACTGTTTTGCTCCTCCTGTTCTCAGAGAAGATTCTTGCTGGTGTTTTTAACAAATGGCACGTGGCATTATGATGAGGAAAGGGGTAAGCCTGTACTAGGCTTCCTAATAATGTCAGAGATTGATTATTTTATAACTACAACTAGCTTGTTGCTACAGAAAATAAAAAATGCTGAAGCTGTATTAACACCTCCAGTCAGGACCCTTTTAACCATTGATGTTCATACTCATGATCCATTGTGTAAGGACATTATTAGCTTTTATGCTATTACATTAATTACATTTTACTATACCTGTCTCATTATTTTCAGTGTTCGTCTCAGGATGCCAGTAACAGGAGAAGGACAGTTCAGCAGCTACATGGATAATACAGGAATGCCCTTCTCATTGGTACTGAGATTAGGCTCCCTGATGGGTGAAGCCAGAGAACATTGTCTTGTTAATGGAAGTAGACCTCTGCAGATCTCATTATATATGCTCTGTCAGCTAATGCCTGTTTTGAGATTGCAAATATGGATATAGTTATGGATCACACCTTATTGAAAAGAGCTAGGAAAAGACTGTCAATCGGGGTAGCTTACAAACACCCCAGCAGCACAGGCCTGTGACTAAAATGTACACAGGACATAGGGACCCTCCTAGCAGCTGACAAAACTCACCATGAGAGTTAATTCTCAGCCTTTCTTGCAAAACTACACACAAAAAGACCCTTCCTAATTTTTTTTCTGCACTTCCAAATTATAAATTAGCCCCAGCCTGGTTACAAACACCTGTGTAAGGGTACAAGGCACAGCATTGTGTTAGCTTTAGCTAAAATAATAAAGATTTCTAACACTGAAGCAGAAAACCTTCTAAAAACTGAAAACAAGAAGTAGACCTCTGATGCAAAGGTTATTTAGGATAGCAGGGAACATTTTTGCTCCTCGTTAGCCTTAGTATCAGGCCTACGTAAGCCCATGAATGTGCAAGGACACATGTCCCTTTCAGTGAAAAGGTAATTTACACTTTTAGAGATTCCCAAGATAGCTCTGAGCAAGCTGGTTTATTTACACAGCACAGTGTTATGCAGAGATACTAACCTGGATAGGAAAAGCAGCACAAATACACCAAAGTAACCCTGCATCTGGCCTAGTTAGCAGACTTTCTGATAGAACTGCACAACTCAGCTGGACCCAGCTCAGCCAGCGTTGGCTGAAGGGTCTCTGTATCCCTCTGTACTGTGCAGTGAAAACACCCCCTTGAATTCCTGTTATGGAAACACTTTGGATTTTGTGGATGCAGGGGATTATATTTTGGTGGTCTGTTATGCAGATGGGAAATGATAACAAGTCCCTCTTTTCTGCAGTGCCTTAAAACAGGAAGCTGATAATGCCAATTGTCACCCAGAAATCCATGAGGATAGATTAATAAATAGCCCAAGATATATCTCCTAACTATTTTTGTGTAGAAGGCCTCCTTCTCCTCTCACTTTATATTCCTGAATTCAAGGAAATTGTAAGAGTGGAATTAGACTCATTGTGTCTTGTATAGAAGCTGCAATAAATGACCTTATCAATACTCCACAATCTACTTGTCTATCAGAACTACGTATATACAATCAACCTGCTTTTGTTGATCAGCCCATCATGAAACAAACACAAAACTTGTTTATTAGTCTGGATCTGAACATTACTTAAAGTGCACAGTATTTAACTCTCAGAAGAAACCCTTTGCATTTGGCTGTACAATAATGTATGGTGAATTCCAGCTGGCATTGTGATAAGAGGCTTTCAAAACACACATCTGCTGGTCGCTGTTGCTTTTCTGCAACTGTTGAATCTACAGACCACATATATAGAATAAATGCATCAGCATTATAGCTGGTATAGATTGAGAGTGAATTCTATCAAAGTGTGACAGAAGGCTGCTACACAAGTTCTTACACTGTCGCTGTCCCAGACTCTTAAGAGGAACAGAAATATGCTAGGATCTCCTACAGACATTTTGGATGGATGATGGCTGTACACATAGCAAACCAGGCAAAGCATATGGAGTGCTATTTTAATCAATTCACCCACAAAAATTACTCCCATGTAATTTTATGTACGAGTGCTTCAGTTTACTGCAGACCTTCCACTCATTTATTATATATCCATTACTTTACCAAATAAATAACACCCACTCCTAAATGCAGTCTCTGAGAATACAGAGAGACCTGTATAACAAAATAATGCAAAATTAATAAGAAAAAAGTGCAAATTCAGGATATAAAATAAGTAGACATCCTTCCAAGCTCAAAGTCACCATAAATGCATGAAAGCTGAAAAAAAACAAATTGAGGAAAACCCCTCTAAAAGTAATGTAATTAAAATTTAACTCATACACACGGCAAAAGCTATTAAAAAGTCTACTGTGACAAAAACCTGGAATAAGTAAATTCACCTTTTAGAACAAAGGACTGCCCATAATTCACTTGCAAGGTTCCAAAAATACTTTTGTTTACTACAGTATTGCTTTCAAGGGAACTCAAAAGCTAAAGCTGTTTCTTGGAACCATTTATATTTGATTTGAACCCCTCAAATAACTCACTTCCTTAATTACTGTCTTGTCTGACAGGGAATCTTGTGAATACATATTGTTTGCTTTAGTCAAGGAACATGTGACGATGCTTTGACAAATAGGGACACTATTTCATTACATTAAATCTTACTTTCAAACTAAGACTTTTCTACCTCATTTGTCAATAAAAATCATTACAGACTCCTGCTAAGCTATTGATCCTACTTCTAAACAGGAACATATGAAGATTAACCTGAAAATAGCCATAATTTAAAAATACATCTCACAAATCACAATGGATCCCATTCCAAGCTGCTCATCATTGTCATGTAACAGCCACCTACTTACAGCTGAATCTAAATAGATTTTCTGCACTGGAGAATCTGGTCATTAAGCAGTTAGCTGAGGAATAATTGGGAGGGGGGGAGGGAAGGGGAGAAAGCAACTCATGTTAATGACCACTATGTGTCATGCAGGCTTTGAGGGGGGATTCTTCACAGAGACAGAAGCTGTATAATTTTACTAGTATTTTTTTTAAATTCTACATAGACCTAGAAAATTTCCTATGGCCTTTAAGTGGTCCAGTATGATCACTTTCTGCCAAAGGAGTTATATGAACTACCACAGATGCCTACTCCACAAATACCTGAACACTTGAGCTGACAAAGAAACCTCCTCTAATTTCCTACAGTGGGTGATCTATGGCAGCTGAGCAAAATGGCTCAAAAATACATATGGACATTTATATACATATATATCTACTATGTAATTCAACAGAATGAGATTGGATCATTGGATTTAAGAGGTTGGTACTGAGGCTCCTCACACTTTTGGTAGTCATGGCTGGTGAGATTTACTTTGGATCAGGAACAGCCTGATTCCTTGGGGTAAGGAATGGAGCACACGGAGCAAAGCTTTCTGAAGGGAAGGTTCTTCAGATGCATGCTTGTGAAATGAGAGGGTCCACAGACTGGTTGGGAACTGTAAGTCCCCATCCAGAGCTGAGCAGGGGTCTGGGGTGTGGTTTGAAGGGTTTTTGAAACACAGGTTCTGGCTTAGCTTCCTGTGCAAGAGATTTAGTTTGTATGTATCAAAACCACTTCTACCTTGACCCAGTATATAGTAAATGAAAACAATGTGGGGATTCACTTGAGAACCACACTATTGCTCCAAAGCAAAGTGTTGATGCAAGGCACTTTCATAAATTCTAACCAGTCCACTTCTTCCGAAAGGAGAAAAAAAGTCAACAGTCATAGCCTTAAGACAACAAAATCACTTGTCATCAGCTGGATCACACACTGATGGAGATTTTTTGCACAGCTATTCCTATACTGAGCTCAAATATCCTTATTTGATTTTTAAAAATTCCAGGACACTTATCAGAGCCTTGTTTTGAAAATATCAAAAGAAGAAGAACCCCCCTCTTCCTACAATAATGAAAGAAGCTTGGTTCACACAGTTATTCATAAAAGTATATTTTTTTCATTATGTTGTTAAAAACATAGGTGTACCTTCAACTCTGGATGATAACACACTTCTCCACAGAAGTTTTCATGCTTTTTACATTCTAGTGAGAGGCACATTCTATTACTTTTGCTGATTCTTGAAGTCTTTGATGGTGTACATCTCTGCCATGCTCGACGTAAGATTTCATATCCCAGGATGATGCCATTTGGCTGTCCTGGTGATGCCCAGTTAATTTGTAGAGATCTAGAATGAGCAGAAAATCAACATCGGTTAAATTACTGAAAGTATTTATACTGCTGTGAATACTTACATTACAGAATTAGCATACCCAAGTTCTATTCTATACCAGTTGAAGTGTCCAAAACATTCCTCTGAATGGTGAATTTCACAGCTTTTTGCATAACTAAAAGGTGTGAAACTTTGAAATAGAGTTTCAACATGTGGTAATACTCCAGAACAATAACTCACGTGTGTAACTGAAATCCTTAAGAGTAACTATTTAAAAGACATCTCATTCATATTTCTGGAAATTAACATGAAAGAAACTTCCTAGCATTTTACTTGTTTCATTTCAGCAGTAGGAGAAAGGCTTCAGTACAACTTTCTGGTGCTATAGCAGAGGTATACACAAATTTTTCTCATAACTGGCTTGACCATTCCATTCTCAGGTAGGAACCTAAAAGAATGGGCAAAAAATCTCCTACTGCCCTCTAAGCTGTTACCAGTGCAGATCACTCACACTGTGCTAGGTCACCATTAGAATGAATTTGTACTCATGCTTTTTCCCTCCTTTCAAAAACATTATACAAAAAACATGTCTGCTTTGAAATGTATTCTTCAGCACAGGATTAGAAAATACTTATCACAGCTGAAATATTTTCTGTGCTTTAGTATTTTCACTGAAAAAAAAATAGGAGTGAAAAATGGAAGTGTTTATCACAGGTAAGACTTCCAATTTTGAGTGCAAAAAAGTGTGACTGCAGCAGACCACAAAAGACTGCCTGCTTAACAAAATTATGCTGTTGATTGGAGATTTGATATCAGACCATCATCAGCTTAAGGGAGGAAGTATCTTAAGGGAAAAATGTAGTGTAACGAGGCAACCAGGTGCCACTAATTGCCAGGGAGTGAGCATGAGCTTGTGTCAAGCCCACCTGTGCACAATTAGGGTGGGCCCCCACTGCACATGAGCAGGACCAGGGGGCCAATAAAAGGTGAGTCCTGAGACACAAGCTCAGCTCAGTCCTGAGCACGCTTTGCAGAGAGGTCAGTTGCTCTTGGAGCACTGTATTACCTTCATTGCGCCACTAGCACTCATCGCCCACAGGGTGAGGCTCAGCTTGTGTCTCAGGCCTCACCTTTTATTGGCCCCCTGGTCCTGCTCATGTGCAGTGGGGGCCCACCCTAATTGTGCACAGGTGGGCTTGACACAAGCTCATGCTCACTCCCTGGCAATTAGTGGCACCTGGTTGCCTCGTTACACTACAGAAAAATCCCTCAAACCACAATGTGCCAGTCACTTCTGCATATATTGGCTCCAAAATCTCACTTAATTTTACAATTTCAGAAAGCAAAACATCAAAAGTAACATCTGAAACAGAATTTTTCTCTTCCGTAATGTAGACATTTTATACTGGTATTTCAAATGAAAACTTAATTTCTTGCATAATCACTCTGGAATGTAGCATAAGACACAATTTGCTTTCATTATGTCTCTGGGTAGAGACAAGGATATCCCAATGCTACATGCAGACCAATAGAAGGACTGACATGGCATAGTATATTCCTAGGCTCCAAGTACCTCTTTTTAATCTCCATGTACCAATTACACAGCCACTGTCAGAATGCCAGTGACATAATAAATTAGCATTAATTTAAAGTGAAAATGTGCTGCCGAGATAAACTTTGACATCTTAACAGAATAAAAATAAATGATATATTATTTCACTTCTTTGAGTTATAAACAGAGGAATACACATAGCAATAAGCCTTTGCAGAATGGGAATTAATGTCACCTATGAAGGAATAGCTTCATAGGTGACTTGCAGAGTCATGATTATCACTCAAAGGTCTTAATCTGAACCATGGATTTAATTCTGCATTATGTATATGGCTATTATGTATTCACTGCAAATTCTATCACTTGCACATGAATGCACACTTGTGCACATACACACATCTCCATTTAAATAATGTTACAGGACCTATCTTAAAAACAACACAGAAAAAGATATTGTATAAACTTCAGAAATAATAGTTTTTAAAAAGGAAAAGAAGGGCAGTACTTCTGTTTTCATAAGTACCATTTTAACTCTCTCCTGGTCTTTGCACCGTACAGATCACAGGAACAAAGAAAGCTTTCCCAGTCACATTTTTAAATTTTATCCTATCTGCAAGTTTCATTCAGACCCTCAAGGGTATATTTTCAAATTATCGTGCCAGTTTTTGCAGTTTTGTAAATCATATTTCTCTAAAATAATTTCAAATTAGTTCTAAGAACTGATGCAATGACTTGGCCATTTCATCTTTTCTGCAGAGATCATAAAGTATTTCCTTTTTTTTAACAGCAACCACTTTGTTATTAATCAATTTATAGATATGTAAAGGGGGAGAGAATAGCATTACAAGGCATGGGAGTTCACTGACCAGTGCCTCCAAAAGGGTAAAACTCAGTATGACCTTCCAGCGGGGACTCTCAGACTCCCTCACAATCTTCTGAATGTTTCAGTTCTGTCTACACATTTTGATGTTTGCTACTGATGGCAAATTTGGTGGTTTTGAAAGCACCACAATGAGAACAAAGCATGGTTAAGTTTAAAAAAAATCAGTAGGGTTTTCACAAGACTGCTGAGGCTTTTCAGCATCCCCACATCTGAACAAATATCCCAGGCTGAGCTGAGAACATTTCCTTTAGCATTCAGTGAGCTTTACCACATAATGTGCTTTTGCTACAGCCACAGAAACGTGAGGACAGAGCCTACCTACCCACCCTCACCTTCTCTTCATCTCTAGTTACTCCTTCTCAGGTAAACTGGAGTTGTTTCTATGTGGGTAAGTGCCCACAGCCCAAACCACAGAAGCAGACTTGCAAATTCTGGACAAAGATAGATGTACAACACCTTGTGTGTATAATCCTTGTCAGCCCAGAGAAAACTTCCTTTCAAGCACATGTTGTTTATGATAGTTCAAATGCTGTATGAGTTCCTTCTGTGACTGCTGTCAATGTGTTAAAAATACTGAAATATTGCTCACCTACCAGAGGAAGGCAGCCTACCCAGGTTCACAGAAAAGAATTGCTGTCAACTACAAGGTCTGTGAGGCACTGCATCACTTTCAGGAAAGAAAGACCAAATTCAAACTGAACCACAAAGGTATATTTGCTTCTGGTACAACAGAACAAACTGGAACGGAACCCTGTGGCATGTGAAGACAATTAATTCTGACATTTCCAGATAGACATATTTTTGGGTTTGTGACCACAAAAATATCAGCATTTTGGACTTGATACAACATCAAATATGTTTTGGTAAACCAGACATCAGGAAAAGAATCCTGTTTTTTGCCTGCTTCAAGTATGACCAGCTTCAACTATCCATGAGCCAGGAAAAGAAACCCTTTTTGATAATTTTTTTTTACCTCAACTCAGTAGTAAAGGTTTAACCATAAAGATAAGGAATATAATAAGACCTTACTCTTGAAACTTATGACTAAACTTTGTGTTGGACTCATCACAACAAGGCTTAAATTTATAAACAAATCAAACCTAAGATTCCATTACTTTCAGGAGTTAAAATTTAAAAAAAATGTCACGGGAAAAATCGCAAGATTTACCTGACAGTATAGGGAACACTGCTATTATTAATGACCAATGGATGAAATACTTTCCTCATCAGAAGGTTACACATAAAGAGCAACTGCTTCAGCATCATTGCAGAGGAGTAAACTACCTGCTGAACTGTGGACTGCCTGCAGTGCTAACGTAATTAGAGAGGCTTATGACACAGTGCAGGAAGTCTGATGCACAGCTTTATGCTTTTATTTTCGATACAAACTTCTTTGTGAAACCTTCTTTTTCTCATTACTAAAGAAGGGAGAGTGATCAGGTTTCCTCCATGGAACTGCTGCTTTGAACACTTCAGGTGAAGCGCTATAGAACTAAACATACTCAAGAAACCTGACTTTGTTGCCGGGACATACAGGTAGAACATGACTGTACAGCAATCTTCTCCAACAATCCCTGCTTATTCACATAGTTATGAATACCTTTATTTGTACTTTCCCCCATGTTCCCCTATATGTAAAATCAGATTTAATGGCCTTTAGTTCCCAAGATTCCTTTGGAAAAATCTGCACTACATTCTCACATCTTCCATTTCTCCAGTACCAAGACCAATTAAAAGGATATTTTACACAGCACAGTAGCTTGACTCTTCCATTTTTAAATTCCTTTTGAACTCCTGAGCAAATACCATAATCCCAACAATTTATTACTAAATGTTTTCATAGAATAGTTTGGATTGGATTGGCAGGTACTTTAAAGATCATGCCGTAGTCAGGGACACCTCCCACTAGACCAGGTTTCTAAAAGGCTTGTCCAGCCTACCCTTGAACATTTTGAGGGATGAGAATTCAAAAGCCTTCCTGGGCAACCTGTTCCAGTGTCTCACCACCCTCATAGTGTAGAATTTCCTCCTCATGTCTAACCTATATCTACCCTCTTTCAGTTTAAAGCCATAACTGTTTGTCACTACAGGCCCTTAGGTAAAACTCCCTCCCCAGCTCTCCTGTAGCCTCTGAAGGTACTGGAAGGGCAATCCTTCCTGAACTTGGAAGGATTTTCCCTATTTTATTCTACATGACATTTTCAGAACCATCAACCTTTTCATTAATCATGGAACAGAATTTCTGGCAGGGTTCATATGCACCCTGCCTCAGAATACTGAAAGGAACAAAGCTGCTACTAAGTATTGATATAAGGGTAAAAAGAAGCATGCTATGTAACAAGAAGAGAAAGAAGTATTTTAAAGTAAAATGAAGTATTTTGAAACACAGCCCAGGAATTTACACAAACTTTGTATCAGCATCCATATTCATACAGTACTCAGAGAACTTTTTGATCTATGCAATAAAACACAATATTTATCTATTGAGACCTATTAGTTGTAAAGAAAAAAAAAAAAAAAGAAAAAAGAAAAAAGAAAAAAAAAAAAAGAGAAAAAGAAAAGAGGAAAAAAAATCAGCTTACTTGATTTCAATACAATTTGTTTCTATCTAAATATGACTAATGCCACCCTCCCTCCAAGAAAAAACCCCAAAACCCAAAGGAGATACATAAAGCAGAACCTGACACAGGACTTCAGGACTGGGTACCATACTGTTTTCTGTTTAAAGTTTTTCATTATAAAATAATCACTCCAGAACTGTGACCTTTTGTGCCAAGTTTCAGCCTGAAGCTGAGTTATTAAATGTAAGAGGTGGAAAAGTAAAGTATTTCTAATGGCTCCAGTGGTATAACCTTTGTTAGAACAGTGTGGATGGAGCTGCTACCAGAAAGACTTTCAAGAAGTCGGTGGGTGAAATTATCATTTACGTCATGCACCATCTTGAAGCAAATTTTAAAACAATTATTTGTGAATGCTACAAAGACATAATCTTACAGCATTCTCATCAATAATACAGTCCCCCCCAACTGATTCAGAAGAGGGAAAAACATCCTGGTTCCAATTAAAGACTATAAACTGCACAATCTGTGCTATATCTCATGGATGCCATGAGCCAATACTCTAGAAACACCTTTTTTCTCTGTCTGGTGACAGGTAAGTATTAAAACGTCCTCTTGTCTACACAAACTGTTTATTTCCCCAAGCTTTTTCTTTTATGTAGGATAAATAAGCAAAATTCATATTCATCCCAGCACCTGCTGAAGCTGTCAGCTGCAGTGTTTGTCATATTTCAATCAAAGCTGAAGCCAGCCAGTCATTTTTATACTGCACAATCCCTACATACTCGAGGACCAGAATTAATGAATTAGCTATTGATTAAATTCCACTCTCGCAAATCCACCGTGGCAAATAAATGAACTACCCGGGGCACGTGTAGGCCATGGCCAGACAAGTCTGGGCAATCGATCAGTAGTTAGTATTCTTTTGGGATATAAGAACAGCTGATGATAATATGACATGTAGGAAAAGGCAGTGTAGAAACAGAGTCTGTTTCTGGCTGAGCAGATTATAAAGTAGGCAGGCATTTTTGATCCTTTTGCATTCATGTGTTATGACATATTTAGTCTATATATAATAGCAAAAACATGCATAAGTGTTTGCAGTACAGACAATATGGACAAAGGCATACATAAGTTAAAGCCAAGGGCAAAAGATGAGATTCTGAATTGAGTTCTTATCGACAAACAGGCTTTGACTATATCTGTATGTGTGACAGAAAAATAGCAAGCTTAATTTCACCCTTATATGGACACAAACACTGGATTCAAGCAAAATATAGAAATTATAAACAGCAATCCAGAGTCCTTACTAGACTGAAGAAGCAAATCCATTCTGTTGGCCATTTCTGAAGGCTCAGCTGTTAGATTTTTCTTATTAAATAAAAGAATTCCTTCTTTAAAAGAAAAATTGCTAATGAGCATAGTCCACCCGAAGTGTAATAAAAATCAGATGAACAATAACCTGCACACAGGAGGTTAAGTGTTTGTTAGTGTATTTCTGAAAAATGTGTTAGCAAGCTTAGCTTTAATCTGTCTTTGGAAGATATTAATTCCCAAAGAATTTCTGCATATATTGCTAGTTGGCTGCTTCCATGGACTGCAGATCTGATGCTCCTTTTCTATTTAAGAAGTTTGTCCATGCCTGTGGATGTAGTGGATAGGCAGACTGCAAACACTGGTTCAAGGAGACACAGACATGCTTGCCTTTTAAGATAACTTACTAATTCTTACTGTTGTGATAGGTGACTTTTTTTCTACCCACAATTATTCTAAGTTTCCATTATCAGCATCACATTGCTCCCTGAGCATTAATCTTCCTCTTCTTAACTGACAGCACAATGTGATAATTTTCATTCCTCTACACTTCTTCTCTCAACTACTTCCATTTATGCTTTATTTATTATCACAGCAGTGTTACCCAAATGGATATGTACAATCAACCAAGTGTGAGATTTATTCAATTGTTCTTTGGGCCAAAACCTTCAAGACTAAAAATAACAACTACAAGAAATGTTTTCAGAGTGTATACTGAATTCTTCCATGCACCTCACTCACTTGAGAGAAGACAACCTTACATTCTGGTCTCCATTCCAGCCACAAATCAGTCTGATAGATAAAAGCCATCTATAGCATAGTACCTGGAGCCAATTATGTGAATTATGGGTGCTGACAGCTGCTTTGGTTCATCTTCTACAGTTGTAATCTGGGTCCCATTGCTTCTCACACAGGCATACACTGTGCAGACTTCAATCTGATGAACAAGAACATGAGTTTCACATAGTCAGCTCCAGAAATTATTCAGCTCTGCTACTTGTTCAGAATTCTCTCTTAATCCAAGATTTTATTCTTTTCTATGTAATAGATTCCACAAAGCCAGCAAAATAACCTAGCTTTGTGAGAAGTTTATCTAACAGATGTCTACTACGCTGTGTCACATTTTCCCACACCATTTTAAAAAAAAGGGGTACATGCCTGGCATTAATTCCTGTTAATTCTATTAAACTATCACCAACACAGTTGCAGTGAATTTGTTTTCTGTAGGTATATATAGTATCTGGTACAAAGTGAAAAAAATGTTCTTTGATTTGAAGCCTTGAGTGAGTCTTCTACACCTGCCATATATTCTCACATAAATAGAAGGATAATTTTTCCTTACTATTTTCTGTTCCTTAATTTCTGTCCTGGAGAATTAAAAGTGAGTAATCTGAGCTGCACTCATACAGTTTCTCAGAAAAAAAGCCACAGAAATAAAAACTTATTCCTTCTATTACTGGGATTAAACTAAGCAGAGGCAAAATGAAATAATGGTAACATTGCTTCTGTATTGTCAACAGAGAAGTTACACAGAATAAAAGAGCATAAAAAATTAAAGGTAATGCCAAGACAATATTTTTTCCAGGGCAAGTAAAATATCAAAAGAAAAAAAAATAAACTCAGCTTATTTTGGTTTACCTATCACACTGATGCAAATACATGTCCAGTATAAAGACTAGGGAAGCAGAAGGGAAGAATAATTAACATCTCAAGCAACGAAAGGTGGCAATAGTAAATTAATATAGAGGGTCTATAAGTGAGGCAGTACACTGAATTTGCATTGTTATTGAGAAAAGACAAATGTGTTTCCAAGCAGCATTCAGGAAGTCATATGTGTATTCATGGATGGAGGTTTGCTGTTTCAGAGGGGCTGGAATGTAGAAATCTGTTACAGTATGCCTGTCTGTGATGCTTATTTATGGTATGTAGTAACTGGATGCAAATTTTCAGAGCAAACTATACATGGTACTACTAAGTCCTTCTCATATATAATGCAAAACAAACTAGACAGATATAGTTACAATTAAATATCAAATGGCATGTCTTGAATGTATTAATACAACATAGGGATAGAAATATATTAAATTTTTCTTATTGTGCTTTTTTTTTTTTAATTCTGCACACAGCACAGCATTTTGTCTTTGATAGATATGATATAGGAATACAGAGGCAAAAACAGAGATAGAAAGGGAAAAGTGAAGAAAAAAAATATTGTGTTTATTAACAGCATAAAAAGCACTACTATGGTATCAGACATCAGCTCTGCTTCCTCCTCAGAAGGATAAGGAGAATAAAAAGGTAAAAGGATCACAAATGCAATATCATTATTTCTCTGTGCTGATATATTATGCATGCCTGACGTTTCTAAAACAATTGCAATTTTCTTTTAATGAGTAGGAGTAGGATCTTTGCCTTTTTGTAATATATGTTGAGGCTTTGCTAATGCTGTAATGTAGAGCATTTAGGGGAAAGTGAATGGAGTTCTGATGGTTTGAAAAAATATAATGGAAATGTGTATTATGAAAAGTGTACACAGGCCTAAAATATGCTGAAAATAAATTTATGTCTTGTATGTATATACACACAAACATCAGTGCAAATATATGTTCACATATGTAAAGAAATTCATGAAACAATGTTCTGTTTGGATATGCAAATATTTTATGTAAAGGTAAAGTATAATACACAACCCAAAAAAAGATATTCTAACCTGTATATCATATACAGTGAATGGAGACAAATCTGCTAAAAGAAAGGACCCCGGCTCGTTCATTCCAGTCTTGTACTGCTTATTATTTACATAGACAGAGTACTCTGTGACAACACCATTTGGGTTTGAAGGCGATGTCCAGATGACACGTACAGCTGTACTGTTGATGATGACAACCTCTGGAGGGAACATGCCCTCAGGCTCTAGAAATAAAGGAAGAAACTGAATAAACTCCAGCTGTCTCTGCGAAAGCACTTGTGTAACCAAATGCAGATTAGTATTTAGGTTTAGCAAAGGGTTCACTGCTTATCTGCTTTCCTCTGATGAAGTTATCACAGTCTGTAGTCTTCTGTAAATTGGCTTATTATACTCTCAGTTAGAAACCATGAGAGCTGATGGTAAAATGTTTTATACCAGCAGCACAGTGTCAATCATCAGTAGTATGTGGCCAGTGAGATATGATGATAAATTATTCACCCATCTGCACTGCCAACATACAAACATTATTTTTTTGTCTCCCCTATCTTAATCCTTCAAAAAAAAAACCCCCAAAAAAACCAAACAAAAAGCCAAAACAAAATTTTAAAAAATGGAGCATTTTGCTTTTAAAGAAAGACCTGAAACCAAAATACTTTGTTGGAACGTGACATTATAAGCTTCACTGCTGAAGCACTGTGAAGCAATGTGCGTGTCATTATGTAGATGGTTTTGAATGTTGATTACTATAGGTAACGATGAAGTCTAACAATTACCAAAACCAAAAAAAACCAAACAAAAAAAAAAAAAAAAAAAAAAAAACCCCAAAAACAACAAAAAACCCAAACCAAGAAAAACCACATCTTCCTTACCGTTAAATTACATAATTATCTAAGCATGTCAGAAATAATCATGCAAAGACCTATTTTTATCATAAGAATCCATCTTTACCAATTGAAAAATTGTCCCAGTGATGGATTCTATTTTATAAACAAAAGGTGCTGACCTTTGGCATCAGAAAAGAAATGGAATCCTCACTTAAAGTGCTTTGCTAATGACCTGGAACACTTGCTTCTGAGGTAATGATATTATAATGTTTATAATGAGACTTTATAAAGCAAAAAGATTAGAAAGACCATTCTAAATGCATTTCAGGTTCACAATTATATTTTTGTTTTATTCCTCCCCCCTGCACTTGGTCACTGGCATAGAAATGACTCATAAAGAATTTTCTTTGAGGCTGAACTTACACCTAAAGTTTCTAGTGACTAAGGAAAGGCACAGTGTATGACTGTCATGTCAAAAACATTCCTCCACTTCATAGAGGAAATCTTTTAAAATAACCAACATTAATTGTTCCGAAATTCCACCGTTTATTAATATGAACTGAGTCCCTAAGTTAGAGCACACAAATAGGAGTATGCAGGAGAAGATGAGAACAAACTGGGTTAATATGTGCTATTAAAGCTTTTGCTTCTGTCCCAGTGGGACCATTTATTGATCTACCACATGATGACAACCAGCACTTAAGCATTTTAGCGTTTTAGCCCTTTTTCCTTTTATGCCGGAAATTTTATAATGGAAGGATGACTGATTTCAACCCTTACAAAAATCAATCAATTTCATTCTCAGATTTTAAGCCAAGCTGCATTCACTGCTAACCAACCTCCATCTAGGGTAGTCACGTGCACAACTTCACTGTTGATGCTGTGGGCTCCGTTAAAAACTTGAAAAAATATCTGATATTCTGTGTTGGGCTGCAAATCACCAATGACTAAAGAGTTTACATCAGCCTGGATCCTCAGAGATCTTTTTCCATCAGTAGAATTCAAGAAGAGGGTGTAATATGCAACATCTCCTTGCAAATCTTCTAATGCTAAGAAAAGAAAGGAAAAACATTGGGAGATCATCTGAGTAATATTCACTCAGAAAGCTTTTTGTCAATAAAATTTATTGTGAAGAGAAAAACAAATAAACAAATGTTATGCAGACTTCCTTATTATTTTTTTAAAGCTTTTTACCAATAAAATTTATCATGAAGAGAAAAACACGTTATGCAGACTCCCTTATTTTTTTATTTTTTATAAAGCAAAGATTCTTTTAAGAGTCCTCAATTTAACTCTCACAGGCAGAGATGCAGACTGCTCTTCTAAACTTGTCAAAAGCGTTAACAGTTCACCATCCTAAAACTGGAGAAAACTTTCTCCAGACATCCCCATGATGACAACTGAATCTGTGAACAAATTAATAGGTGAAACCCATCACCAGCAGTGCTGTGTGGATCTTGCAGTTTGAGACTGCAAAAGGTGGCTTTCCCCCTGACAGAGGGAAGAGAGCAAATCAGACTGCCCTATGGCACTAGTTTAAGATGGAAACTCAAAGATTTTTCTCATTTTTACTCTTTCTCTTAAAAGACTGCATTTCTACACCCCAGAAAAGTACTGAATACCTATGTGAGTCCTCTAACCATCAGTAAGAGGAGTGTTTATGGCTTAAATTCAACTTTACAATGAAGGCCATGAGAATCTGTTATTTTAGAAAGAGCATGATAGAACAATCTAAAAAATCAAAAAATTACAATTTTCTGGCTACAGAGGGAAGGATATTCATTGCTCTGAGCTGGTGGATAAACAAGGATTCCAGGTAAGCCTTGCTTCTTCATTTTAGTAACCCAGATCTTAGTAACCCATAGTCTTTTGTCTTATTTGTTCTTTGTCAAATAGTTTCAGTTCAGATCTGATGAAATGCAACTGTATTTCCAGTAGGTACCAAGATGAAAATAATTGTGACAAAAACTTTAAACACAGATAAATATTGCTCTAGGTGACACATTGTACCACTGAATGGGACTCAGCTGACTGGAAAATAACAATGACAAGAGCCAAAACCATCTTTTCATTTATAATAGGACACAGTTCAGTTATATAAGTTCTTAATGAAGAATGAAATGTTATTTTTATTTTAAGTGGTACAGATACTAAATACTTAGAAGTCAGAAACATTCAGTAAGTTCTCCAGAAGGAGAAAACTAGCAAGACAACTTACCTTAAGGGCTCCCAAGTTCCCAAAGACAACAAAAAATAGTTACAAAAGTATTATTATGAAAAAATGAAACATAGGCATATAAAATAGTTAACATGCTCAGAGCAGCATAAGTAATAATATATGATCCAGTTTTCAAATAACAAATAGCCCTGTCTTGGTGTTTAACCTTTGCATTCACAAACATATATGAAGAAAAATTCTAACAAATGAATGAAAATAAAAGCAGATTGCATTGTCTGCATCTAGAAGGTCAGGGGTTTATATTACTAAGGTAATGAAACTTCAGTGAGCTGCTTAAGATCTATTACATTTGTCAGTTTTTATAAGCATGCTAACTTCAGGCATGCAATTATAAAATAAAGAGACTAAATTTGTTGCAATGCAGCACCCAGTCGTTATAGAATCATTTGCATGTAAGTCATGAAGAAATTCCCTACTGCTATATTAGCAAACCAACTAGAGAAACTGGCTAAATTCATTTCAAGGAGCAGAGTGAAAAGAAATAGAAGGGGGATCCTCTTATCCTGAAGGAATGTATATGTTAATTTTCATACAAAGATATGAAATATACCACATAGACAACAGTATTTTGTATACTACTACTTTATCACTTTTGTGACTTTGCATTAACTCTTTCTTCCCTTTCACCATTCTTATTCTGCAGAAATAGCATATAATAAATGCAAACCTGAGTGAAAAATAGCAAAAATGTGCTCATTTTTCTTCCTATTTCTTTCCTTCCCTTTCAAGGACACTTAGGTATATTATAAATCAAGACAAGGGCTGCTTTTCCTATGAGAGCAAGGCAGACCAACATAAGTGATGGCAGGTTAACATCTAGTTACTGGAATAAACACTAACCACACTTACTTGGTTTTGACCATTCCACTTCTACAGCAGTATGATTAACAGCACGTGCAATGAGGGTACTTCCTTTCTCTGGTAATCCTGCTAATGTAGTAGCTCTCACTTCTTCACTTGATGTATATCCTACCTCGTTGTGCACTATGAGCTTGTACTCGTATGTTGTGTACCTAAGACATTTTAAAAATAATTAAATGGGCACAAAAAAGCAGATGGAGAAAACATTTGTTGTAAACTTTTTGCCTGAGCCAAAGTTTTGCGGTTTCTTCCCTCCCTCTCCAGCAGCTGCATTGTTTGCACCAATGAAGACTCCATAAGAGGTGGCTATTTTTTTAGAAATAATTCAGTGCCATTAATGTGGTAACAAAAATAAAACACATTATTTCACTTCTTCATAGTTGCAGCTTCTGAGGTGTTGAGAGATTACAGCTCAATTCAATACGTAATTACAGCAGTGGCAACCTGCCAAAACTTGGATCAGAATTTAATCAAATGAGGTTTTTTCCTCTTTTGGGAAAGCCATTGATTTTAACTTGCAGCATCTCATTTGTAGAAGTGATTCACCACACAGCCAGGACTCTCCCAATATGAAAACATCAAAAACCAAAAGTGCCTAGGAATGCAAACTCATTTAATAAAGTAATATTCTTCAGAACTGTGTATATTCAACCAACACAGTTTTACTAAATACTTTGTGTATATTGAGCAAACCAAGCAACCATTACTCCATAATTTCTTCTCTATATGAAATATATTAACTTCTCTATATCAAATGAATGTATTCTAAGGGTGATTTCATTATTTTAAAGTTAATTTAATAATTAAACTCCACACACACACACAAAAATGCATGATCAGATAAACACAGGACCATCTTGCTAAAATTTTCACTGCAGCACTTTGGGATAACTACAAACACAATGAAGGAACATTTAAAATCTTTGGAAATGCCTAATATTTAGATATTCTCTACAAATAAAAAGTCATACAGATAGTTTATTTACTTTTTTCCTGCTTTACTATAGCATTCTATATACAACCATAAAGTCTGAACTTGAGAAGAGCTAAGCTTTAGCAGTATAATTAAGAAATAAGCAAACTAATTGGAGCTCACTAGCTTCAACTGTTACAATAAGCATTGTACAAGAACAGTGACAATTTAATAACAAATCTTATTTCTCTGTCTGTACTTTCTGTGGTTTGTAAACACCTAGTATTCTCTTGTACATTGTAGTACGTGCAATCAAATAAAAATGAAATCTGTACTTGCAATGTAACAATGAGAATATGAGATTCATTTTTCAATCCATATTGCCAACAATGAGAGCAAAAGAAATTTGGATTAGCCTAACAGAAATGAAAAAGCTATCTGAAAAAAAAAATCATTGTGAAAACAGACTTCTGGCAGAAATATAATTAAAAATCACAAATTCTGAAACATGCTTAGAACATTACACAAATGAAAACAGATCCTGATATGTGGATTTTCTTTCTGTGAAAAATAAGGTTTTCATCTCTCCCCAGCATCTCCAACCACATGCTTGTCCTGACTTGTTGACTGCCAAAACATAGCTGCAGGTTGTAGAACCCTTCCCAAAAGAAGCATTCAGGTGTATCTGAGGATTAGGCACACTTTTCTGGCCATAGCTGATTCAACCCAAAAGGCCATTGTGCCTAATGGCTTGTCACTGAGACCCAGTCAAAATTTATTGCCCCCTCTGAACTCTTAATGTAACTGCTGCACACATCAGTGCTGCTGAAATGAGCTGAACTGAAACCAAAGGAATTTCAAACTATGTGGAATTTCAAACACTGTTGAAGGAAGAAATGGACACTTGGGCAGGTCTGAGTAAAAGAACAGTTCCCCAACAAGCTATTGCAATGCATGAAAGTGAGGTGTGACTTTCAGCAAGTAGGCAGTGACAAGCCAGAGGCAGTAGCCCTTGGCATGGTTTAGTCTATACAGAAGTCTGGAGCAGAGGTCACATTGTGCTGGCTCAGATCATGCTCAGGGGTGATGCTCACACAGCTTTTATCAAAGTAAGTGGAGGCAGCGTACAGATATTTGAGAGGCAATGACCAACATGCAGGACTCATAAAGCACGCCAACACACAAGCACAGAGAACACACACATTCTGAAACCATCCATGAACATCTTCCCAAGACTTGACGTACAAAAAACGGAACCCATGTTCAGTCTTCCATTACAGGTTCTTAATGTGTATGTTTGCTTGGTACCCTTGACTTTGAGGTGCAGAAACTAAGGCTGATGAGGAACAAATGCATTGCTCTATGCCACCAGCAAATAGAGCCTATCCTTCATTTCCTGACTCTTAACAATCTGCATTTCACTACAGTGAAGGCAGAACCATCTGCCCCTAAATTAGATCTGCTTAGAGTGTGATAAATCCTCTCCTTGCTTTTGGAGATCTTAGAGTTTTTAGTTTGCATTTTAAAACCAGGTAAGAAAAACAATGTTGAAACCAAGTTTCAAATGGTTTTGAGCCAGAACCACTGAAACACTCATTCTGCCTGTGCTATAACTTTGCCATCACACAAATCAAGATCAGATGTACACATAAACCTAAATCGTTTGATCGCATGAGCATATTAATGCAAAAATTTCAGAAGATATTTATTTTCATTTGTTTTCCAGAGCAAAACAATGCACGAGTCAAGAAACACTAATAATAAATCCCTGCATATTAGAACGATTAATACCAAAGATGATTACAAAAATATTTCATTACATAATTAATATGTTCACTACATAAAGACACAAGAAATATTTTGAACTATTAAACATACACTATACAAAATGCCAGCATTTGTTTTTATAGTTTTTGTAATCTCACCTGCTAAGACCCTTATCTTCATAAAACCACTGAGTTCCTGAGTAAATATTGTGCCACAGATTTAAATCTTCAGGGGGATTTGATGCAAGTGGTTGCTGGATTTTACGTCTCAGGAGCTCATATCTAACACAAAAGACAAGCAGAACACCAGGATTATCTCAACTAATGTTATTACACAAAAAAAAAAAAAACAAACCAGGTTTGGTTTTTTTTTTTAAGGAACCACATTATTTTGTTTTTACAGCTGTAAACTTTCCGAGATTGATATTCTTTTTAATGTTTAATGATTTAAACCAATAAATTACTTAAAAAAAACTACTCTGAAAAATGTAAATGGAAGAACTTCTATTTGAAAGAATTAGTATATTTAATGATCACAGATTTTAAGCTTTCTGGAAATGCTATGAAGATCAAATTCAAATAGTTAGTAACAGTATCTCATACAGACTTGATTTATGCCATTTGATATGCACAAACGGCTACAGAATATGATATGACAATGTCTCTCTCTTGCAAATTTGCTGAAACACATAACAATGCTATTCCTATTTTACTGGTTGCAGTAACTTAAATGTGCACTTGTGTATAACGTGTTTGCAAATAACCACAGTGTAAAATACAGGAGAAAAACAGGTGTAGAATGAGTTAACTGTTCCATCTGTAGACCTTAGCAAGTCACTTTTGTATTTGGGCAGGCATTCATGATGTGAACTTGAAAGATCAAACTATTTCATGCTGGTTTTAACTGAGATCTGAAGCTGTATTCTTATCTCAGTTCTAAACAGCCAGGTAGCTAAAGCCCATCTTCCACTGCCTCACACCCAATCTGCATCAATCCCCTTTATGTCATCTTTTACCCAAAACCTTAATGGAATTTACCAAGATTAAATCACTTCATAGTTATACAAACTAAAGATGATAACGTCTTTGCATTTCCTAATGATTCTAATGATTACACAGAAAACTACACTTCAAATGAAACAGAACTACATAGAGATGTTAAAAACCTTTAGGACTATTACTCATTATCTTGAGTGACCAAGCAGTCTTTTTCAAGGAGAGCACTGCTTGCTCCACATGGAGGGGGGCCTAGAAAAGGTGGCCTAACCAAATCTCATCTCCACTCCCCACCCAGTCGCCTATACTGCAGTCAGCAGGCATGTTCTGATGCAGTTGAACAAAGACAAAGAGTCAAAGGCATACATCTGCCTCTAAAGGTGTGTTCAGATTGACACGAATGTTGGAACATCGGAACCATGCTTGATACAGCGGGCAGTGGGCGTCCTGAGCATTGATCTGCTCTAATTGCTCATGAACTGTCATGGCTTAACATAGACATTGCTGCTCTCAGTGAATTTCTTCTTCATGAGGAAGGTAGTCTTAAAGAACATGGTGTGGTTACACACTCTATTGGTCAGGCAAACCCAAAACTGAAAGACACCTCTCAGGAGTTGGCTTCATGATTAAGAACTCCACCGCCTCCAAACTTGAAAAATTTGCTGATGGGTCTTTCCGATCACATTGTTTCCACTACAAAACAAGCAACATGTTGTTCTCTTTGGTATTTATGCCCCAACTCTCCAAGCTGACCATGAAGAAAATGTCAAATTCTACACCAACCTGTGTCACCTCACCCAAAAGGCTCCTGCACGTGATAAGATCATAATCCTTGGTGACTTCAACGCCAGAGTAGGAAAGAACTATGAAGCTTGGAAAGTAGTACTAGGCAAACATGTTCTTGGAAACTGTAGTGACAATGGACATTTCCTGCTAGAGTTCTGTGCTGAGCAGCAGCTCACCATTACCAACACTATCTTCCAACAGAAAGACAGCCTGAAGACAACGTGGATGCATCCTTGATCCAAACACTGGCATCTCATTAACTGTCTAAGTGAGGCAGAGAAATGTTGGCAATATCAGTCATACCCAAGCAACGCCCAGTGCAAAATGTCATACAGACCACCACCTTGTACAATGTAAATTTACCCTCTACTTTAAGCCCAAACCCAAGAGGGGTGGCATCCCAAGGAGAAGGCTCAAACTTAATGATCTTCAAAAAGATAGAGTGAAAAACAGCTTCTAGGTAAACTTTCAAGCTAGACTTTTAGATCATCCCATAGATCCCTCTCCTGAAGCGCTTTGGCAACGCATTAAAAATAGCATCCTGCAGTCCTCTAAAGAATCCCTAGGGTTCTCCTCAAAGAAAATCAATGATTGGTTTGATGAAAACAACCAAGAGATCCAAGAATTTTTGAAAAAAAAGAGAACTGCTCACCAAGCACACCTGCCTCAGCCACCTTGCCATGTAAGAAAAGTAGCCTTTCATCTTGCATGCAGTAAGCTCCAACAGAAACTTACAGACATTCAGAACAAGTGGTGGGTCAACTTAGCAGAAAAGACTGAACTATGTGCAGTTACAGGTGACCACAGAGAGCTCTATGAAGAGCCGAAGCATTGTATTAACCCACAGACCAGGTTCAAAGCCCCCTACTCAGTGTAGATGGCCAAATGCTTCTGACAGAAAAAACCACCATCCTGAACTGATGGTCTGAACATTTTCAGACTCTCTTCAGTGCCAGCCGTGTAGTGCAAGGCTCAACAATTCAGCACATTACACAGCCACCGGTGAAAACCCAATTGGACATAGTCCCTATTTTGGGAGAGACTCTTAAGGCCATACAGCAACTGAAAATTGGCAAGGCAGCTGGGGTTGATGGAATCCCATCTGAAGTATGGAATTTCATGAGCTCCTTGTGAGTGGTTGGGAACAGTATAAATTACCACCAGATCTCCATGATGCAGTCATCATCACCTTGTACAAGAAGAAAGGAGAAAAGTCAAACTGCTCCAACTACGGAGTTATAACTCTGCTCTCCATTGCCGGAAAAATTCTTGCAAGAATACTTTTAAACAGATTAGTACCTGCTATAGCAGAGGAAGTTCTACCTGAAAGCCAGTGTGGTTTCAGAGCCAATAGGACTACCAAAGACATGATATTTGCTCTCAGACAACTGCAAGTGTAGGAAACAGAACAAAGGTCTTTATATGACATACATTGACCTCATTAAAGCTTTTGACACTGTGAGTAGAAAGGGCCTGTGGCAAATCTTGGAATGATTAGGATATTCCCCCCAGAGTTCCTCAGAATGATCATCCTGCTACATGAGGATCAGCAGGGACAACTCAGATATGGCGACGCAGTCTCTGAATCCTTCCCAGTAATCAACGGTGTGAAACAAGGCTGCGTTCTCACACCCACTCTATTCACAATCTTCTCCGGCACAATGCTCCAGAGAGCCATGGCAGACCTCGATGAAGAAAATGGCATTTACATCTAGTATCATACCTGGAGGCCCACACCAAGATCCTAAATCACCATGTCCCAGAGTTTGCTTTTTGCTGATGATGCTGCCCTTATTGCTCACACAGAAGCAGCTCTGCTTTGCAGAAGCTGCAGATCTTTTTGGGCTGGAAGTCAACTTGAAGAAGACAGTTCTCTGCCAGACTACACCACAAGAAGACTTCCATCATCCCTACATCACTATAGGTGAATCAGAGCTTAAGACAGTCCAGCAGTTCAGTTATCTGGGATGCATTATTTCCTCAGACTCCAAGATTGACAAAGAAATAAACAAATTAGCAAAGGCATACAAAGTATTCGGAAGACTACTTGAAAGAGTCTGGAGCAACAAACACCTGAAGAAAAGTACAAAGATTACTGTCTACAGAGCCACTGTACAGTCTACTCTTTTATATGGCTCTGAATCACGGGTCATCTACTGCCACCACCTGCAGCTCCTTGAATGCTTCCATCAGTGCTGCCTTCATACAACCCTAAACATCCACTGGACTGAATGCGTGACCAATGCTCCTGTCCTCGAACAGGCAGGGGTCACCAGTACTGAGGCCATTGTACTGACACAGCTGCCCTGGGCAGGGCACATCTCCAGGGTGGAGGATCACCACCTCCCTAAGACTGTGCTCTATGGTAAACTTGCCACCAGCTGCCACACCAGAGAAGCCCCAAAGAGGAGATATAAGGACTCCCTGAAACAATTCCTCAGCTTTGGCCATACTGACTGCCATCAGTGATCCACTCTGGCCTCCAGTTGGGACACATGGAGACACAACATCAGTAAAGCCACTGCTTCCTTTGAGAACACACAGAGAATCAGTGTTGAGAAGAAGAGACAGCACAGAAAGAACCATGCCTTGGCTGTCCCCTCACAGGAGCCTTTCTGCTCTGCCTTCTGCAACTACACTGCCTGTCTTGCATTGGCCTTATCAGCCATCAGCGCACTTGCAGCAAGCATGGGGAAAGCCCTTCTTAAATCTTCATTTATAAAACCAAGCCATGATTATCATTATTACATTTCATAGGAATTTTTAGATAGGATTTCTGTTTCAATTTGATGGTTCTTTTTTAAGACACCAGATGTTTGTACACTTCCTATCAGTTATAGAACCACTATAAAATGGTGTCAGTTTTAATGAAACTATAGTTGCAACAGTGTTTCCATGGATGCCCAGCAACAAAGGACCACACAAACATATTCACTTAAATATGCAACCTGATTTTCTAAAGCACTGCTGTGTGACCCTTTCTCTGCCCCTCATTTTGGAAAGGTAGCACTGTGAAATTACAGCCAAATTTATGTAGATATTCAGGCAGATCTCAGAGACACTCATTTTAAGCACTTGTTGTTGTTGTTCAGCCTAGAAGAAAGGAGGCTCCAAGGCGACCTTATAGCCAGCTTTCCAATACCTGAAGTAGGCCTACAAGAAAGCTGGGGTAGGACTTTTTGCATGGATGTGTAAAAAGAGCACAAGGGGCAATGGTTTAAAACTCAAAGAGGGGAGACTTAGATTAGACACTGGGAAAAATTCTTTCCCATAAGTACGGTGAGATGCTGGAACAGGTTGCTTAGGGAAGTTGTGGCTGCTCCCTCCCTGGAACTGTTCAAGGACAGGTTGGATGGGGTTTTGAGCAACCTGATTTATTGGTAGGTATTCCTGCCCATGGCAGGAGGGTTGGAACTAGATGATCTTTAAACCTTCCAACCCTAGCCATTCTATGATTTGTCAAAATGTTTCCTTCTGCATTTAAGAATTCTGTGGAATGCCTTGGTGTGGGTCTTTGTGACTACTGTCTCTATGTGTAACTTGATACCTATATATTTTTAGGCTAAGATCACCTGAAATCTGATGAGGAAATGTTGGACAATACCATTCCAGATTTGAGACCCTGAATTAAGAGGGTATTAGTTACTGCATACAGTGATTCTGGATTGATTCAAAGCCAGAAACTAACTGAGAAGCTCTCTTACAAGAGAGACTTCACAAGAGTCTCTTCCATGAGACTTCATGGCAGGCAGTATGTACGTGTATGCCTTCCAGCAACTTTCACCCTAGACTTCAGGGAATAATCCTCAACAGACACAAACAAGCATTGTGCCACTGACCTCAATGACACCAAACCAAACTACTCCAGAAGTTTGGAGTACAGTCTCAAAAATTAAATATTAAAACCTAAATAAACTCCAACTCTATGGGAACATTCAGATGACTTTATAGCCAAAGAACAGCTCTTACATGAGTGGTTTGTCAGTGTCAACAGAACATGAAAACAGATCCTTACTGTTTTAGTAGGAATGCCAATTTTTTGGCATGTTCTGTCCAATATATTTCATAGAGAAGACATGAAAAATATCAAATCTTTTTTAATACTGAATAGTGATCATGTGTAAACCACCCCCACTGGCAGCTGCTGCTGTTGCTCTGCTTGGTGCAGACTTCTTGCTCCATCATGCTGTACAGAGCAGCTGCTTCAGTGGTTATTCTTGTTGAGGGCAGCATGGCACACCATGAAGAAAATGAAATCTGCAGATGTAGGTTGTTCTGACTTACTTTAATAATCTATGGTAAAATGGTCATGTAGTTAAGCCCAGAATAATGGACTGATTTTCAAAAACTTCAGATTTTACTTTTTTTTACTTTTTTTTCAAAGCAATCATCATTCCATTCAGTTTCATGTGTCCTAATTAAGCCTGAAAAAAGAGTCAAGCTACTGTGCTGCATTAACATATGCGACTGAAACAGCATTACATGATAATTATTGAACCCATCAGTGTACCTAGAAGAGAGCTGCAATCCTGGACATATGGAGTACAGAGATATAATCCCATACACAATGTTTCCCAACATGTTAAAGCACTGGAATGAAAGATTCATTTCACATTTTATCATGTGTATATAAGACATTTGTCTTTATAAATCTTCATGCACTCAAATATATATATTTTTTAATGTATATGCACACTCGGTAATTAGCAGATTCAAATCAAGATTCCCACATCCTGTCACTTTAGACAAATGCCAAAGTGACACCTTTCTCTTGCTCCTGTGGTGAAATCCAACTGGCTACATCCTCCACTTTCTTGCATTTCCTATTTTTTTGCTCTACTACCAAACTTGTAGCACTTTAATCTCCCTTTTCTTCATTCACTCTCTCATTTTCAATGTATTAATCAGTTACAGACACTTTATGTATGATAATCCCCAGAGAGTACAGAGAATATTTAATATGTTACATAGTTATGGTCACAGAGATCTCATGCTTTGCTTGTCATTTTTTTGGTAAATGATGTTAGCTGAATTGACTACTAAAATGTGGCTGATGCTGCAGTCCAAACCAGTTATGACTTTGCAAATACCCTGAGCTTGATCTTTCTGACTTTTCAGACAGAACTATCTGGAAGAACGAGAGCTGCCCCAAATGGGTCCTGCAAAGTAAATGCCACAGGACAGACACCACACTTGTTTTAAATAATCCAGAATCCTCAGAAGTTCAAAACAATTCAAGGCTCACCCTCCTATCTGCTTGTGGTCATACCCACTTTCCACGGGTCCACTCATAGATTCCTGAACTCTAAAGAGAAACTTCAAAAAGTTAAATCTGAAGATATCATATAATAAAGTTTACATTGCCTAGAATTTTCTATGTCTGATTTAGGTAAGGAAAACTGCTATTCCAGTTGCAACTAAGAGCTTACCTCAGATGAGGACCATTTGGCCTTAGTGGTGGCTGCCAAGAAATGGCAATGAAAGACTCACTGATTGGAGTCACAGCCAAGGGACTAACACTCTGAGGAACTGTAGAAGGTGTAGTCACACTGGTAGGCAAGCTCTCTGTGCAGCCTCCTAAAAAGCCATCACCTCCAGAACAAGCTATTATAGTGACTGAATAGTTGGTATAGGGTATAAGATTAGTCACCAAATGACTTAATGCTGATGAAGTATTCCCAGTAATGACAATTCGTGGATCAGGCATACGGATCTCATAGTTAAGGATTTCACCATTCTGTATCAGAGGAGGTTTCCATGAGACCTGAAGGAAGACAAAGAAAACCATTAAATAACAGAAGTTTTTCAGTCAGAATGTAAAAACACAGATACAACATGGTACAAATAGACACAAATGTGATCTCAAGATATGCGTTTCTTTCTCTATCAAGACAGATTTTGTGTATAACATTTCCCAGGTAACTGAAATTTGATTTTTAAAGTTGCATCAGTTAGACATCTAACCTTTAATTTCAGTGAGGGTTGCAGTAATGGTTGTAGCTACTATTTAATTGCATAAGTAAAACGTGGATGCTCCACTTCACTCAAACTTCTGTGAGATGTTCAGATGTATTAGCGAAAATATGCTAATTATCATAACTATAACTAACAGTTATTTATTTTTTTATGGTATGTTGCCTGGTGTGCTCATCTATTAGTGCAGATAAAAAAGAAATTTTATTTGTTTTTGCACAATTTTCAGAAATGTGTAAATGTCTTAGCCCTGATGAGAAGGATGATGCATCCACATTCTCCATATGATGAAATATGCATTTTTTTCCCTTGCATTTTTCAGTAATAAATTACACTGCTTAGACACAAAAGAGGTATAATATTCCATTTTTAGAATGATTGAATTACACTGAGAAAACTTTACCTAAAAAAAAAAAATAAAAAAAAAAAATTCACACATAAATCATGTTATATTTATATATACTGCCACACCTAATGTATTTTTACCCTTATGAAACTGAGGTTATGTGGCTGAGCTTTTTTAATTTTTTCTTTTTTAATGTATATTCATATCTGTATCTATTTTTAACAGTTCCAGTGAGTACTGATACTCAAATCATTGTACCACAAAGTGCCAGGATGTTCTCACTTCTTTTTTAAGGCTTTTTGCCAAAGTATCATGACAGAGGGGACTTTAGACTGACACAAGGAAGACATGTCACTGTACTCAAAATCTCAAAGTTTCATAAAGGTAGTGTAAGAGAACCTATCAGTTCTTCTTCCTCTAGAAGTCCCAGTGTTGGAATAATACCAGCTCTGCTTTGTTCACCCTGGGACTATTTTCCATGCCATTGATCCACACATCTACAACAATATGGCGCTCTCTTTTCCTCCCAGGCATGGGATTATTAAAGATTGAATCCAACATTGCAAAGAAGACAGAAATGGAGAATACCTGCATGACTGTATGTGCACAATAAAATGAACAAAGATAATACTGGTGTTAAATAATAATAGCAAAATACTTGAATATTTTCCTTAATTCTCTCCAGCCTTCAAAGTATCTTTAAAAAGGTACAGGCACAATTACTCACAGTCATGGAAACAGAGAAGCTTGATTTATAAAATGATTTTTAAAGCACCCTTGGGGATTAGGAAATGTTACATTTTAGGTAAAGAAGGACCTCTTAGGCCATCTGACTTGTAAGAAACCTGGCAGCAAAGTACTGGAGAAAGCTGAAGGATTTTGATAACAGAATCTGGAATACTATTAAACAGAGAATTAGAAACAGGGTGAGTAAAGACAACACAAACAAGATTACTGGTGCCCACATAGGAAAGGCTTAGTTCTGGCTAGTAATCAAATACTGTATTCAGATTTTTGTTACTTCTGCCCCCAAATCACAGTCAAACCAATAAAGAAAACACTATTGATAACACTGGAAAATTTCAGAAAAGTAGGGATCAATTCTATAGCATTCTCACAAACATTGAGCAAATTTCTCATTTTGAAGTAGTTCATGTAATCTAGCCATAAGCTTAGGAAGCAGAGAAGAATGGATGATTAGTACAGGCAACAGAAAATGTTGTTTTCAAATGCAGGTAGAAAGCATTAAGGTCAATAAACTTCCAGTGGAATTTCAAATCCAAATCCTTTGTGTTGCTACCATACTGAACGCACTGGATGCACTGTATGGGTCAAAGGAAGAAGGGAATGTTCATGGCTCATTTTTGTGTTCAGGCACACACCTTTGAAGTTGCTGAAAGAAGCAGAGAAGACTTTAAGGTACAACACACTAAAGTAAAACACCCATTTCTGCAACCATAATTACGCCATTTTTTAAAGGTCTAACACCTATACCAATTCTGCCTCTGTGAAGTGTGACTAGAGATAATCTATTCAAGGTCTTTTTTTAAGGAAGAATAATACAGCAAATCTGTCATTACCTGGGAAAAAAAGCCTTCTTACTTGTTGCTTAATGCAAGGTGGTTTCTAATGAAAGAGCTATATGTCAAATGCTTTGGAAAATTCCTGGTATTACACTCTCAGAAGAGAAAATTGTCTAAACACATTCACCTTGTACCAAATCTTGTTCTATTTCCTGGAAGAGAGGAGCAGCTATTTTTTAATTACATTTTAGATGCCTAATTTTTATGCCTAAACCCACAATATTACTTTAATAGAACTTGCACAAGATTCACCATATACTGAAACCCCTTCAGAATAAAGGAAGAGATTAATAACATGGGCTAGAGAACAGATGCTGCTGTAGTACCTCAGTTTCTGAGTTTTATACAGCATGTGCACGAGCTGGTAAAACCTGAAAAAACTCCCAGGTGTTTCTTCACAGCATTTGCTGTGCACTAGCAGATAAAATACCTCACACTGTTCATAACATAGATGCTTCCTGGGGTTTACATTGGGAAATTACTCAATGGGGTTTTTTTAAGAGAAATTAAAACCAAGCTGAACACAAAGACTATTCAATCAGCAGTGCAAAAACACAAAATGCAACTTCATTTTTTCTGGGCATGGATATGCTACACAAAGATAATGTAGATCAGTTATCGCTCTGTTTAAGTTTTTTTGTAAAACTAGATAAAGGGATGACCAAGGATACTCACAGTCACTTGACTTGCTGGGTCACTTAACCTGCTTTGCATTGCATAAAATCATAGAATCATAGAATTGCTCAGGCTGGAAAAGACCTTCAAGATTATCAAGTCCAACCTCATCCTAACCCTATTACCCTGCTTTTGATGACCCACCACTAAACCATGTCCCCAGGAACCACATCCAGATGATGTGTCATATGTCCCCTATGAATAACAGGTCACACAATCTCTGAGAGACCTCTCTTGTCAAGAGGCAAGGGACTGCCTGACCCACACAGTCTAAGTCAGGATGATGGAGCCAGGCCTGTTAATGTGCAAGTGGCACAACTGGACCTCTTCTTCACTTTGATGTGCCAAGGTTTGAGGTAAGAGTTTGGCAATGCATGAAAGCAGGAAAGCTCACTGGACAGGCTATGTTGGAAGCAGTAACAGTTTGTTCATTGATTTGAAGCTCAGCACAGAAACCATGAAAGAGGATGCCCAGGAGGAAGAGGGAATAAGGTAACTACTGGGAGAGATTAACTGATTCAATGTAATGACTCTGGAAGCTGTCATTTAAAGATCAAAGCACCTTATTTTCTCTGCCACAAAATTTAAAGAGACAGAAATCAGCCATTTCCCCTGTTAAGCAGTTATAACCTTGCAATTTTTATTTTTATTTTCCAGTTGGAACCCTGCAATTTAATTCTGACTTTTGTGAAGAGAGGAATTGGCACATGGGTAGTTATTTTACTAGTTCAGACCTGGCTTCAACAGTTAGATTTCAAATCAGAGTGTTTGGCTTAATTTTATTCTCATCTCTCCTAGCTACTGATTGTAACATCTACAAACAGGATGTAATAAATACACTTCTGAGAGCTTTTCACTGTTGGTCTCAAAGCACTTTCTAAGTCTCAAATTGCAAGTATTATTATTCCAGTTTTACAGATGAAAAGACTAAATCCCAGACTAATCAGAATGAAGCAACACTGAAAATAAAGACCTGCAACCCTAATCCTGTATTCTAACCACTGGACTACAGTCATCTACCAAGTCCCCAGCCCTCCCAAAAGTAGTTTCAAGATTAATCTCCTCATGAGTTCTTAGCTGTCTTAACATGAATTATGTTGGAATTCAATGAAGAGCCAGTATCACACCAGAAAACCAAATCCTGATGGAGGTTACTGATAATTATCCTCCCACATTTTGCACAAGAATTACACGAAACTTCACTAAGTGTTACCACAGAAGAATGGCAAGATCAAGTTTGCAATGAAAGATTGTTACTTCAAAAACTCCTAAAACACTTAGTTTGAGTAGTGGAAAATCTGAAAGAATGTTTATTTATGATCCTAAACACCTACTACACTAAAGTATTTAAGCTATATCAAAGGCACAGGGATAATGCTGATTAAACCCTAATTAGCTCACCCCACCATACGATCTGTACCAAACGAGCAAGATGTGTGAGAAATCAGCCCTAAAATGTGGAAAACCCCTAGTGTGCGAGTTAAGGTTGTTCCTATGGATGTTGGGAGTATCCTAAGTTGCTCAATCAGCACTTACGTGGCAAATAAACCAAGGTCTCACTGACCTTAGCAGCATTACAAGGCAACCTTCACAGAAGGATTGATCGCTCCTAAACAATTTCCCCAATGCACCAGGCATACCTGCATAAAACTGGAAGTCTGGTTAATAAACTCCAAACTCTTTTTTTCTCCACAGCAAAAAGCTGCTATGTGGGCTCACTGCATCTCCCTTTAGTGTACAAGGCCTAGGTACCAGGGTTGCTTGTGTTCTCAAAATTATGTTCTTAGGCAACTGCAGTCTGAAGCATTTTGAGAATAAATTAGTGACAAGGCGGTTTAACCTGGGAGAGAGGAAGAGTCTTCACAGCCTCATTCCCTGTCACACACTGATTTGCAAAGGCAAAACACCAAAAAACACCTCTCTGTTAGTCACTGACTTCAGTGACCATGGACTTTTACCATTGCATCCAATGTTCTGTAACAGAAGCAACTTCACAAGACAGCAGATACTAATGCTGAGAGAAAAAAACAACTCCAAAACAAGCACGATTAACAATTCCATACAAAGTTGAAAATGATAAAGAAAATATCTTCCTTTTCATTAACGATACTCAAACCTTAACTACAGTTTATATAAACGTGCCAGTGGTATCCATCCCATGCAGCTGAATTATTTCCCCTGTGTGTTTTAGTCCCAGCCTTTTTACAAAACAACTGGCATTTAGCAGTCCACTGTCCAGATTCTGAGTTAATGAAGAACAGAGGACAATTATAAAAGCAGGAACTTGCTTATTTGTGTTTATTCACTTGCATATGCAGTTAAGTAGTCAAATCTTAGAGACAGATACTAGAAAAGTTCATCACTCTGTAAAAATAAATTATAATCTTCTGCAAAGACAAACTCTTGAAGGTTCTGTTGGCAGCAAGCTGATGATAGTGTTCAATCTGTAGGGTGAGATACCAGCTTTCTCTGCTGCATCTTCTTCTATATAAAGAAAAGAATGGCAGGTGAACTACAAATAAGTGATTGTCATCTCTAGAGCTACAACAAGCATGAATCACGATAGAATTAAAATGCCTACAACTCTCTCTCAGTCAGAGGAGTCATAAGGAAATACAGAAAAGAAATAGTACAAGGAAAATGAATGTTATGATTTTAAACCAATATGCAAAATTTTAAAAATCCTAAAAGAATGAGAGTTTGGTGCTGCATAATTACCATGGCCCTTAATCTGTAGTAGGCAGCATAGGTAGAACATGTAAGGAGAGAACCTGATGAAATGATCATAAAGCCACACCTCAAACACTGTGTTTAGTTCTGGCACCTCACTACAAGAAGAATGCTGAGGTGCTGTATCATTTCCAGAGAAGAGCAATGAAGTTGTTTAAGGTCTGAAGCAAGGTCTTACAAGGAATTGGGCTGAGGGAAATGGAATTGTTTAGTCTAAAGAAAAGAAGGCTGAGAGAGAGACTTTATTGACCTGTACAAATGCCTGAAACGAGGTTGTAGTGAAGTGGGGGTCAGTTTCTTCTCCCACATAACTGGTGACAGGCTGAGAGGAAATGGCCTCAAGTTGCACCAGGGGAGGCTCACATTGGATATTAGGAAAAATGCCTTTACCGAAAGAGTGGTCAGGCATTGAAACAGGCTACCCAGGAAGTGGTGGAGTCACTGGCTCTGGAGGTGTTAAGAAAACATGTGGACTTCATGTTGAAGTTGACAAGTTGGTGTTGGGTTGACGATTGGGCTTAGATCTTAGAGGTCTTCTCCAACCTTAATAATTCTATGTTTCTAATCACACTGTTGAAAATTTCTGTAGCTGAGGTTATCATGAAGTAATAGTGTGGCATAAGAAATGTATGTCAGTAAGGTATTTACTTCATCCAACAAGATGAAACCATTCTCTTATAATCATCTATGAAGCAAAAAGAAAAAAAAAATCCTTTCCCCTGAGAGAAACATCAGAATTAAGCACAACTCATGTCAGCTTCTGTCTTGAGAAGAAATTATACCAAGAATGACAGGAAATGGCTGCAGCTTCTTGTCTTATCAATGGCCCCATCGGTGGCACTGGCCAACAAGGAAGAAAAAGTCAGCAAGAGAGGCCTTGCATCAGCAAGTCTCTAGCTAGGCCAGTAATCAAGATTACATCTGTCTTCCCCAGGCCAAAGCCCTCAAGGGACAGCCACAGCAGCTAAAGGGAAATGAAATGGCCAAAGTAGGAGAATTTGCATACTACAGTTAATTTACTTCATCGTTCCCAGACACATAATGCTTTTCCTACACAAAGAACTCCTTCAAATAATTGTTCACTGTGTAAACCACCTCTTTTTCAAGCCACTCAACCAAGCTACATTCCTGAATGTCATATCAGTGTGAAGTGTGAGACTGAAGCAGCACTGCAATTGCAGCCCTCACAAGAAAAGGAAACAATTTCTTTTATACTTCTGTACATTAGGGTATAGCAAATCTTGTGTAACAGGAATAATGTTCATGGCATTGGCATATACTAAATAAACAGCTTTTGAAGTTGCAGAATAACTCCACTTCACTTTGGCGTTTAATCAGCCACAAAAGCAGTTTATTGAGCAGTATACTCTGCTACCAGGAACATTATCAATTCAGCAAATATTAAAAAATATCATGCAGCTGCCACAGAAATGAGTACTTTAAAAATTATTGACAGCTTAACACTTTCTTTTGCAAAAAAGAAAGCAAGCTAAATATTATGGAGAAATATCAGTCCATTCTGATTAAGACTAAATGTTAAAGGGGCACATACACATTGGGAGTGTTTATGCCAAGAATGACCTGCTGTGCTGATATTTCCTCCTTTCAGAGTGAAAGCTTTGCTCTATGAAAATAAGCTGTATACTCCAGTGAGTACTATCCTGGAGCACTTTGAATTCTCCACATCCTCAAATCATTTATATTGATTCTATGACTAAATAAAGGAATGGAAATATGTTTCTCTTTTTTTCTAAATGCTCTCTGTTTTCAGTAGAAGTAAATATTTGCACTCATGGTTCAGGGATTGGTTGCACTGACAGCTGAAAGCCTCTATTGATTTGCAACCGTGGCTTGGTAAAGGAGCCTCTCGCTAATCTTTCCCACAGTGCCCTTCCAATACTTTCTGCTCTAACCTGGGAGGACAGTTCTCTCTAGGGCAAGAGGTAATTAAAATCTCTCTCCCAAAGAGATAGCTTGTTTTCCACTCCCTGCTTAAGAGCTACCATTATACACACTGAATAAGATGAGAGCATTGTACAGCACAAGGAGATTCCACAAATTTTGAGCACTCAATGGGTGAAACGTGCACTGCAAGTGCTTGATCTGCTTAGGAGGGTAAGTGTACCTTCCTGGGACTCTTGTCAAAATTTAAAGGCACAAATGCAAGGCAATCCCAACCCAGATCCATTCTATTTCCACACAGAGAAACACTTCAAGCACCAAGTAGCAAACCTTGCACAATACTTTACAGTCATTCTGTCTGTGCAAATAACATACTTTTGGGCTGAAGGGACACAAGGGGTTTGCAGAGCAGCTGTTCTTATCTACTGACTGGTTTGAAAGAGCAGGGGAAAAAACCCACATATTTTTAAATCAAGTGGTACCTTTTCCTGCTCCTATTTTCCTAGAACAGAACAGCCACAAGACAGCCTCAGCACCATGACACGACCCACTGGATGGTCTCAGAGTCTTACTACTCTGATGTGAACTTTCCATAAACTCAGAGAAAAGGAAACAACACCACCATGGGACAGAATATGCAAGCTAATCCATTTGACAGACCTGTAAGAAGACTAATAAGTAAGATGAAATCCCAGTCACTTCCTCTGGTGCTCCCATCTGTGAAGAAGCAGAAGGCAAGAAACCACTGTGTGCAGCAAGCCTTTTCCATAATATCTTCAGTTATGAAGTACCTTGAGCTCTTCAGCACCTAGAACTCTATTTTCATTTTTGAATATATGATTACTAATAATAATATTAATAATTAATAAAAGCTAAAAAAAAAATCTTTTGTTGTCCAGAGCAAGTAATAGAGATTTCAGGATTTTTAAGAGGGCTTTTTAAAGATTTTTAAGAAGGCTTGGAATCTTAGAAAGTCAGAAGCAAAATCATGTCTCATCTGTAGAATACCCTCTGCACCAGAACTGTACAAACTATTCCTGACTCTCCCTCAATAATGAAGAGTATCAAATTAAACAACACTAAGTAAAATAAAATACTAGATAAATAAGAAGAATTTATGTCTGTAACAGCAAAGGATACCAATATTTGGTAAAAAGAGAGAGAGAGAGAGTTTTTGCTGAAGAGCAGATAATAGTTTTTTTGCAAAGGCATATATATAAATCACTTTTTTTCAATTCAATTCAATGCTTCCACCTTTAATTATTTTGAATATTTTAACCTAAATATTTGAGAATAATTAAACTAAAACTGAGTCATGGAAATAAAAACCTCCAAGCTGCTGTCTTCTTGAAGAAATAAGCCGTAACAGGCCAAACAAATATGTGTTTGCAGGTGAAAAAAAACCAACCTGAGTCTACAAGAGCACAAAGTATGACCACCACTCATACAGACGGTCACACAATCCACATATTGAAGGGCTTTAAAGAGCTTTAGATGTTCATAATTGACTGGGAAAGAAGGGGAAAAAAAGTGTTTGAAGTCTTCAAGAAAGGAAAAGAAAGTTAGAAAGCATTGTCATATTGAAATCAAATTATTACAGACTGAAGATTGCACTGCCAGATTTCAGGTTTCAGAAGAAATTAATGACCAAACTGACTTTCAGTATTGGTAGAATACTTAATCTTGGAGCTGAGCAAAAGACAGTAAAATTACAACTGAGCACACACCTCTGATCTCAATAAAATACATCCAGTAAAGAATGACAAGACCTCTGACAACTCACAGGCTTTTAAAATTAGTATTGGGTGTTGACTGCACTTGGAAAAAGAAAAAATATGGTAAGGTATAAAATTATTATTCCCTTGTCTCATTAAGTGAAGCATTAAAGGTTGCAATGACTTCTTTGTGCTCAGAGTTGAAGTCAATGTGTAAAAGCTCATGCAATAAAATGTGGACATGTGTGTAAGTATGCAATTGAACCAGGGCTACTGTTTACTCAGCATTGCTACTTCTGGTAAATCCATGAAAAATGCTTTACTATAAATTGTGGTGGATATTAAGATAGATCTACAGAAGCACAGAGGACAGAGTCCTGAAAGTAGATTGCCCAAATCTTCAATAACCAGTACAGTAATTCATCACAATTACTTGTGGTTGATCATTATTAATTCTTACGGTAACCACTGTATTATGTATGGTAACCATACTGAACTCATTTGCTGTTAATGTGGAAGTAACATGTTCTTCCTTACACATTAAATATAATTATAAAACTCAGGATTTTTTTGTCTAATGGAATAGCTTTTTTTTATAGCTTAAAAGTATGAGTGAATAAAGAAAAAAAAATCGGCATTGGTTTACTGCTTAAATGCATACCCTTGTATTATTTAGACTACACTGGCAACACCACTTCCTTTACCTTTTGAAAATAAAATGTATACCAAAATAATAAATCTAACAGATGAACTTCAGTTTTATGCAAATGTCCTTTGCTTTGTGCTCTGGTGAGCAAGCTACTGTACCAATACTTTTGGCATTAGTACAAGACTGAATCCATGGAAGCATGTGTGTATTTACACAAAAGAGGCTTCTAAGCTACAAAAATCCCTCTTGTTTGGTTACACTAATTTCCCTTGAATGAAGTTTGTATGCAAGCCAAAACAATGGTAGTTATCCTGTCCTCTAGAGTTCATTCCCAACAGAATGATGTGAATAATTGAAAACTTCCTAGGTAGTCCTGTAAGACCCATCTTTTGTAAATCAGAAGAGCCACAATTCCATTTTTTTTCTCCATTAGCTACTTTCAGAAAACCCTGATAATTATATACAAGGTATAATTACATTAAAAAATCTTTTTACTTCAGAGCATTTTAATGAAGTCTTGAAATTTTGGAGAAGGTAGCAGGTCATTTTCTGATCTGATTAGGGACTTGAAAGTAAACATGCAAGTTTAATATTCAAAATACATGAGGTGAGTAAGGCAGAAAATAAATGGGAGTAGAATGCCTGATGCAGGTGTAAGAGAAAAAAAATGGAAAGGGATCTAATTGTTCAACTGCCCCTGCAGCAAGGAAATCTGTTGGCTCAGCCAGTAGGCATCTCTCATAGACACAGCTGCTACATGAAAATGTGCTAAAGCCACAAGAAATGAGAATTATTCCCACCTTGATGGAATGAGGTCCCAGCACTTCTGCATCAGGTGGCTGAACACCAGCAGGTCTTGATGGTCTGGTGGTAACTTCTGACCACGCACTGCTGTTCGTGCCTCCATGAAGAGTGCTCATCAATATTCTGTATTCATATTTCTGCCAAGGGCTTAGAGCGGGGCTCTCATCAATGTAGCTCATGGACTGACTTAGAGGGAGAGTCACCACAGCTGATATTTGTTCTGTTCCTTTCACTCTCCTTTCTATTGTAAGGTTTTCCACCAAACCATTTGGGTGAGCGGGTGGTTGCCAGGATATGACCACAGAAGTTGGAGTATTAGAATAGAGCTCTGGAGCAGGAATATCCTCAGGTGCATCTGGAAGAGTCTGTATTGCTGGGGTCTCAGGTGAAAGAGAGCATCCTTTAGAAGTGCATCCTTCTACCTGAAACACATAGACTGTGTAAGGATGCAAGTCTTGTAGAGTGCAATTAGATATAGTTCCTAGCACTGTAGCATGCAGTTGGCCATTCTGGTAAATATTATAATGAGTGATAATGCCATTTGGCTTTAAAGGATGCTGCCAGGTGATGGTTGCTGCCCTTGCCATAACATTCAATAGAAGTGGTGGGTCTAAAGGTCCAGGTTCTGTAACAGAAAAGAAACCAAAATGCGAATTACCAAGAGTCTGTGGTACCAGACTTACCAAAAGACACCATTAGCAAGCAGTACTCATTCATCAAATGAGTCTCAAAATGACAAAAGCAGCTCAAATCTACCAAACAGACTATTTCTTCAGAAACTGTAGGCCCAGATATCCAAGGGATGAATACAGCTCTCTTTTCACAGGCAAACTGCTCTGTAAGCACACCTGATCTCTCAACCTGCCTCCCTCCTGCTCTGCATCTTTTTTCCTCCTGTGTCTCAAAAGCATCTTATCAATGCTGTTATGTGGAGAAAATGTATGGCTAAGTATCAATACAGAACTTCAGTTCCAGCTTTCAGTGATATTTTTCTAGAGCACTAGTAACTAATTGCAGCCAACAGCACGGGCATAACAATGCTGCATATTTTACAGCTCAGTAAGTCCCTACTGCATCTCCCATTATACATTCAATATTTTACTTCATTCTGTTTATAATTCTAATCCATTTTTTGCAATTTATCTACTCTCTGTTAATATTATAGGTGATTTTTTACTGCAACTGTGACAGAAGCTGCCGATTTAGCTCTTTCACCTACTGATAAATAAACAATGCACAGATCTGACCTTTAGGTTAACAGGTTTTATGCTTGCTCCACTCAGCACTCTAACTGATTCAATTATCATAAAGGTTCAGGAGCTTCCATGAATACTGAAAAAGACCGACCATATGCCTGCATAGGTGTTGTGGAACAGCAAATACTCTGCAGCCCTCCAGAGAAATTCCTTAATTGTAAATAATTTCACCATGCGACACAATCAAGTCACCTTGAATGCAAAACCCTCAGCCTGTGGAGGTAAAGTGTTATTTAAGCTTTACTGGGCTGCGTTAAATTCTGCAATTTGAAGGGCTGTTAAGTTTTTCAATTGAAATTTCATTTAAAATGCAGGTGCTTTTTATTATATTGAGGCTTTACTGCTCTCTAGGTACAAGCAAGAACATGGTGCAATAACACAAATCTGGCTCAATCACTGATCAGTAACAGCTGTAATTCCAGAACATTTAGCATTCTTATAAACCACGTCCTGAAATCTATAAATTGCTACAGCAGATCAAGCAAATACTCTATTCCCCTCTCTTCTGCCTATAGCAATTTTGACATTTATGAGATTTTTCTATGAATGTTACATTTTATTGAAATCTTAAAAAAATATACACTTGGATTTAGTAATTGTTTAAAATAGCTTTAGGTTTGCGGATTTTAGGAGAGTTAGTTTCAAATGTTAAGGGTTGAAAACTTAAAATTCATTACTGATTGTGGATATGCTAGGTTTCCAGGACACATGAGAAAGCACATGCTGAATTCCACAGTAGTCAACACAACACCATCATGTAATTGCTAGTGAAGCAGCATGTTAACATAATTCCTGGCAAAATAAGTGGAAAGAGAAAAAGGGGGGTGAGGAGGGGGTTGGGCAAAAACCCTAGAAAACAAACAAATCCAGGACAATGAGTGGTTCCTTCTGTATTTTAGAAGAACAGCTGAAGCAGTCAGAAGTTTTGATTCTTCTCTCACATACAGAGAGAAGTAAATCATGATTATTCCACTGATGCCTGTGGAAATAGTGATGTAAAATGAGGATAGCAAGCCTCTTTGTTTGTTTTGTTGTGGGTTTTTTTCCTTTTAATTTTGAAAAAAAAAAAAAATTGAAAAAGTAAGGGTTTTTTCTGTCATTATATGATGCATCACATATCAATTCCATATAACTAATCCATAGCACAAATCCTGTTCTACTCACAGGGATAACAAGGATGGAGTTCTATATTTAATGCTTGGATTAACTTATATCTTACTAGTATATCTTAGATTTTACAAGTATAAAAGACGATCTGTTGCAAAGAGCAATCCAGCTGTATTTGCATGTACTCCTTGGGCAGAGTTCACTAAAAGATGGGGAGGTGGGGGGGTATAAACCTGAATGACATTAATATAAAGAAAAAAAATTGCCAGGGTGAAGGGGAAAGGAGAAAATTGGCTTGATATTAAAGACCTTGAAACTAAGTTGCTGGAAATTTTAATTTAATGAGGGGAGTAGGTGAAAAAAATATAATATTTACCATTGAGCTATAAACTAGCATTTTATCTAATTATACCTCATAAATTAAATATCACACTGTGGGATTTTGCAGGATGAAAACCAAAACCAAACTAAACAAAACCAACCAACCAAAAAAAAACCAAAACCAAAACCAAACCCCAAAAACAAAAACCAAAACCAATCCCACAGTAATCAAGCAGTTTGTGGTGAGGGAACAGATAAGCCTTTTTCTTCCTATTGAATAAGTTGCTGGCATTGCATGTGAAACATTCATGGCAATTAGTCGAAACTGTGCTTCAACACCCCCCAGAGTGCAGAGGTATTCCTTAAGGACAATCTGTAATGTATGGGAGGAGCTGTCAAACTTAAACTTTGGGTCCCCATAGTCCCTCCCCTTCCCCTGAAAAAAGCAGATTTTGGTAGCTAGCATAGCTACCCACACATTCCCTACTGCCCTTTTAAAAGAGAGACTTTTAAGACTCTCTGAGTTCAAACAAGACGTTTGAGAGATGCTTAATTGGCCCCACTGGATAGGAAAGCATTAAATCCTGTTCCCCAACACTCATTCAGTGTAGCTTCTTTTTAAATGGCAAGCAGAATCATCTAATTCTATATACAAATCAGCTAGCATAATACTGCTTGGTTGAAAGGGTCACCACAATTATGTAAAACATGAGTATTAACTATAATTGGGATAGTTTGCTAATACAATAAAAAGCTCTGAACACGAGAAAAGTTATGCTCACAGCAGTAGCTATCACTTTCTAAAGTAAGAATTCATGGATGAAATGACGTGAAAAAGATGGTTATAAAATTTTAATGGAATGATAAAAGGCAAAAGTCAGCCTCTCAGCTGAATTCTTAAAATCCCTATATATCACAATCAGCTCCTTAACTGTAAAATCAATGTGGAGTATAACATGTTGTCAATGTGGTTGTCACTGGAGGGAAGACTGCAAAGTATGACAGCTACACAGCTCAGCCCGACAATGATGAAAATGAAATTGTAAAGCTTTTTACATGGTTGTAATTGTTTGTAAAAGTAACTACTGAACATGAGAACAGTGGGCATCCTTTTTCTTAACATTCCTAGTTCATATTTTAAACTCTTTCATTACAGTATTAATACTAGAAGGTAGTTTCATTTTGGCAAATGAAATTATCTTTTACGGCAGGCTATTTTGCTCATCTGCTTCAAAAGTTCAGACTCACCTTAAAATGAAGGTACAAAATTCTCATTAATCTTTTTTAATTCCCTCACTAGAATCACACATTTGTTTACTTACTGTACAGACTGGGGGAGTGAAAAGCCATACTCTCATAGATGTATTTCGGGGGAATCCACACTTTAATTATTATACTGAGACATGTACTTGGACTACTGGCCTTTAAAGCTAATGAGAAATACCTTATTTGCTGGGAAATTCTCTCTCTAAGCAGGATAGAAATTCTGTGCCTTTTATTCTTGAATCATTTACTCTTTTCAGGAACATGGAAATTATGCATATTAACAAAATATGGTACCCAGCAAAAGATCCAATGACATGGATTCCAAATGAACCTCTTCGAATAGGTATGAAGAGTCCAGAATGTCAGCCCATCAGTTAGGAAATTTTTTCTAATTTTTAATCTACAGGTATGCATGCCCAGTTTGTACTATTTATCATGAGATCATCCTATCATATCTGCCATGATACTACTTAAGCTTGATTTTTTTTCTATCCATACATTCACCCTGCCATGCATTTCACGACTTTCTCTTCCCTTATCAACGAAGCACCTAATCAGGCATCATCTCCTCTTGCTTTGGTTTCCATTTATCTTTCTTGAGCTCAGGTGATCACATTCACATCAACTAGCTATGGATTAGTTTATATACCAAAATTATATGGACCTAATTTGCATAGCTAATGTAGAATAATTGTCTTCTTGGACAATAAATATTACCAGCAGAGGAAACAAGTGCTTCCAAAAGCTGAGAACTGCATCATCTACCCTCTTATCCTACATTGCCTCCCCCTGTTGGCTACATAAGGTAGACAAGGTAACAGGACACCTCATCCTGTAACCAAAACTTTGTGGTAAGCATAGCAGAGAAGCACATCATAGTACTCTCTCTGATAGGAACAATACTTCCTTGTTTTGTCAAGAAATAGATTAGCTGATATATTGCAGGAGCTCTCTTATTTTATTTCATTAACATTTTTTAATTTCTTATTATTTTTCTCCACTAACTTTCCTATGTAATGATCTCAAGTGAGTCCTGTGAACTTTTGACATTACTTAGTGTAAATAAACATTGCACTGGCCTATATCTTCTTTATACATAACAGAGGTGGACTAGCAGTCATTTTATGTAAGAAATGAAAAATAAAAAAAATGGACTGCCTGATTCTCTGCCAATGAGTTCAAATCTGCACTTATAAAAGGGCTGCACTAAGAGCTCTCTATTCTGAAATTGACCCACAGGAGGAAAGGGAAAGAGAAAGGGAAAGGGAAAGAGAAAGGGAAAAGGGAAAAGGGAAAAGGGAAAGGGAAAGGGAAAGGGAAAGGGAAAGGGAAAGGGAAAGGGAAAGGGAAAGGGAAAGGGAGAAGGAAAGGAAAAGGAAAAGGAAAAAAAGGAAAAAAGAAAAGGAAAAGGAAAAGGAAAAGAAAAAGGAAAAGGAAAAGGAAAAAAGGAAAAGGAAAAGGAAAAGGAAAAGGAAAAGGAAAAGGAAAAGGAAAAGGAAAAGGAAAAGGAAAAGGAAAAGGAAAAGGAAAAGGAAAAGGAAAAGGAAAAGGAAAAGGAAAGGAAAAGGAAAAGGAAAAGGAAAAGAAAAGGAAAAAAAAAGGAAAAGGAAAAGTTTTTCTCTGATGTAGCAATTTTACTAGCTTAAAATTAGCTATCCAAATCAAGATGGATATTCTCAAGCACTAGAAAAAGAACATTTCTCTTTTGGGACTATCCCAAAGATTACACTGTGTGGATTGCTACCAGCCAATATTATTTTGTGAATCATAAATCTACATCATCATAAAGCAGCAGCCACTGTTGGGCCAGCTGCAGGTGACTAACCAACTCCTTTACAGCTTCCTTCTCAGCTCAAAGACTTGCAATAATAGAAGAGAAAAATCAAATGATATCTTATTTTTCATAACTAGAAAATGTCATTTTATTTCTGAATGCCATGCATTACTTTCTGCTCTTAGTTCAATGGTACATAATAACCTCTCAGTTATGTGCTAACTATGCTGATTGCAAGAGTTATCTGAAATTTACATTCAAGTTGCTGAAAGCAACTAATCCAGAAACTTTATTTGTTTGGCAGTTAATAGTCTGATGCTATTGCTGACCAAGATCACTGGAGCAAACATCTTTTATTAATACATGTTTAGCAGTTTTTTTAAAATATTCATAGAATAGACAGGCTAGATTTTAAAAAAAAATGCATGGAATGAATTACACTCAGGTAAATGGAAGTATTTCCAAATTATTTACAGATTTTTTTTCCACTAAAAAATACCTCAAAACTTATTGGTATATTAAGATATTTTATCATCAGATAAAACCTGATTTTTTTATGGCACCATTTTCTGGTTTTTCCTTAATCATTCCTAATGTACTCCTAGTTTGGTAAATATTTTTCATAAATAAAATATAATATGCAGCTATACTGTGAAATCATCAGCTTATATTAGTACAACTCTATTGACTGTAAAAGAGGATGTATTGGTCTACATCTTTTGCATGTGCACAAGAACACACAAACATGCATATATTTTATTCCTACTTGTTTTTTATGCTTTGGTGAAACAAAAAAAAAGACATATTCACTGCACAATATTCAATAAGAACATGTGTACACATATATTTCAACAGGGTAAGAATTGTAGGAATTTCTACTATCAAATTGTACTTTAAAAAGTCAGAGCCTATTGGCTAGCAGAGTCAGGAATTAAGTGTATTTCTGCAACAAGATGTCACCATAGGCAGTTTTATAAGAAACGTTGAAAACTTGACAGAAATACTGCTTATACCCAATGATAATTACTCAGTCCTAAGCAATTGAACTGAATATCCTTTCTCACATAGCAGCCCTCCACAATACACCAAAACCAGTCCTTTGTCACCACTGAAAGTTGGGGATTTTTTTGGAAATTACAAGGGTTGTTGGATACCAGGGACATATCAGCATAAATTCTTTAGCAGTATCAATGCAAATGGAAGAGGACATGTTAAAGATAACAATTTTCCCCCTAGAGACATCAAGTTTGTATCTGAACTACTGAAGCTTGCTTTGAGCTATGGAACAAGATGCAGCATCATAGCTGAAGAAGCAAGTTATTTGTTAATCTCAAAGTATTTTAATTGTGTAAAGACTGGCAGAAGCACTGTATTTACTCCTCTTCTTCATTTTCCTCTGGCAACATCTATCTTCCATCCTAGTTTAAGGGATTTTTGCTGTCAGGTTTTACAGAGGGTTTTCATACTTGTGCGCAAAGACAATCTATGTTCTATACAGAGTGTAATTTCACAGAAGCAAAGAATCATAGCAATTTAGGGGTCAGAAGGGACCTCAAAAGATCATCGAGTCCAACCCCCCTGCCAGAGCAGGGTCACCTACAGGAGGTCACATAGGAACGGATCCAGGTGGGTTTTGAATGTCTCCAGAGAAGAAGATTCCACAACCTCCCTGGGCAGCCTGTGCCAGTGCCCTGTCACCCTCATAGTAAGACAAAAATTTCCTTATGTTTATATAGAACCTTCTATGCTGAAGTTTATATCCATTGCCTCGTCCTATCATTGGGCATAATTGAGAAGAGCCTGGCACCATCATCCTGACTCTCTCCCTTCACGTATTTATAAGCATAAATGAGGTCACCCCACGTTCTCCTCTTCTCCAAGTTGAAGAGACCCAGCTCCCTCAGCCTTTCCTCATGAGGGAGATTTTCTACTCCCTTCATCATCCTGGAGGCTCTGTGCTGGACTCTTTCAAAAATTTCCCTGTCCTTCTTGAACTGAGAAGCCCAGAAATGGACACAAGAACTGGAGGCTAAGTGTGGCCTCACCAGGACAGAATAGAAGGTGAGGAGAACCTCTCTTGACCTACTATCCATCCCCCTTCTGATGCACTCCAGGATGCCATTGGCCTTCTTGGCCACAAGGACACGTTGTTGGCTCATGGTCATCCTGCCATCCACCAGCACCCCCAGGTCCCTTTCCTCTTCACTGCTCTCCAAGAACTCAGTCCTCAACCCATCCTGGCTCTTGGGGTTGTTCCTACCCAGATGTAGACTTGCCCTTCTTGTAATTCATTAGATTTTTCCCTGCCCAGCTCTCTAGCCTGCTTAGATCCCTGTCAATTGCAGCACAGCCTCCTGGGGTGTCAGCCACTCCTCCCAGCTTTTTGTCATCAGCAAGGTTGCTGAGAAGACACTGTCCTGTCATCAAGGTCATTAATAAAGATGTTGAACTTCTACATATATAAAGAAGACAGTATAGGAACACAGTCCTGTGTAGGCCTTCTGTTTTTTCCCTAACTCCCAAAAAGAGAACTTTAAAATTTTACGGCTACAACTTCATATGAAAGATAATTTTTACATACACTAATAAGTGATGCCTTTTAAATGTATTTCTGTGCTCCTTCTATCTAATAAGACTCAATATTATGTGAACTATCCCACCAGAGCTAAGTAATCATTGCAATATGAACAAAATAGTCATAGGAGACTGGCTGCATTTAGACTATGAGCAATGAATTTGTAGACAAGTTTAATAACATTGCATCCACTTTTGGTAACAAACAATTAAAATAAAGTAACTGAATCTCAGTGAAGATTTTCATGGGCAGACAACACTTCTGCACTATATAAAGACTAAGTTCAAAATTTACTTTTATTAAGTAATTAAATATAGGTAATGTGTTCATAGGAGCATTTATACCTTTGGAGCTTATTTGTCAGATAAATTTCTGTTTTGAAGTATTTGATTAGCTTCAAAGAAAGATGTGTTACAATTGTAGGAGCACATCTTTTCTTGTGGGTGGTTTCTCAATACAGAGTCCCACTTAAAGAAGGGACTAGAAAGTTCAGTCACCAGCACTGAATATTCTCTTGAAGAATGCCATATGAGCATCACACTAAATTTAGTCTGAAATGCAGATCCCACATCAGTGTAAAACAGAATACAACACATTTTTGTGTTAAGTCAGAGAAATCAACACAGTAATGAGATCAGAAGTGAAACATACCCCACTACACTCTTTGACTTCTTCTCAGAATTACTGTATTACTAAAATAAAATATATTAAAATGCCTTTAGAAAATACTTAATTTATCTAAATTTGATAAAGATATATAAATTTGATTTATCTAAAATTTGATAAAGTAGAGCTATTCATTAAAAAAAAAAAAGCAAAGAATATATTCGAAAACAATGGATTTTGCCAAAAAGTGTGCTATTAGATATCCTTCTTCATAGTAAGACAAAACTAATAGCTTCCTTTAAGAAAGCAGGCAATTATGTATTTTAATTACGTGTTATGTACAATAAGCTCAGGTTTTGATCTGTTTATTCTTATATATTGTATCAGGGGCAAAATCCCAGCCTGCCAACTAAACGGCTGTACCTAAATGCTGATACCTGTTTTTTTTTAAATCAAGAGGCTGTTGAACAAATGATGTGAAGTGAGTCTGCAGAATGTAGAACTACTAATAAGGACAGTGATGGGACTGGCAATGACAAACTCAATTACAGACCAGTAGATCACCACTTTGAATTAACAAAGATCACTGGGAATGAAAAATTCTGTTCAGTGGTGGTACAGCTTAGGTATTCTCCACACAGAGATAAGACAATTGTCATATTCAATTAACTTCAACTTATTTTCTCTGATATGAGTGAAATCAGAATCAAGACTCTGAATATAAAGGAACATCACTTACAACACTTTACTTACCAGTGATGCTTAAACTAACCATATATGAACACATCTGCATGCAGGGATATTATATAAAGATACTATTTCACAAAACATATATTTAAAAATTCAAACATATATTTAAATATTCATGGTTTATGAAAATATAAGACAACAGACACTTCATCCCTTAGGAGTTATTATTGGACGTTAATATTCAGCAATAATATTCATTATAGCTTTTTAACTGAGAGAGCTAGATAACCAAACAAATTATGTGCAATGGCAGCTGAAATGTTATTTATATTTTCTGCTACGGGGAGTTAAATAAGATCAGACTGCTTACTGTCCTCTGCTGTAGTCATTGAAGTCCAGTTGCTATAAGCATAACCATAAGCATTGGAGGCAACAACTCTCATTTCATACTCAGTGTATGGCTGCAGATCCCCAATTTTGTATTGTAAGGAAGCAGTAGGGCTGGAAAGCAAACTGCAAAAAAAAAGCGTCATTAGGTACATTATTAAACATCCTGACCCACAAAAGAAAGACTAAAACATTAAATGTCTTGTAACAAAACCATCCATCTTAAAGGTGAGTCATATTCAAGATAATGGGACTTTTCTAGCTCAGCAGTGGATGGTGGCTTTGCTATGATCTGCATACTCTAAAATGTCACCAGCAGAATGGCTCCCCCGCATCTGGAGTTGGTAGCTGGGTGTGCCCGGGGCGTTGTTGCGAACTGGTGTAGCCCAGACAACCTGAAGACTGGTCGGAGTGGCAGATGAAAGCCTTGGAGGCATCACGCCATCTGGAGCTGTTGAAAAACATGGATGAATTAGAGCAGAGAAAACCATGGAGAACATATGCTGGGTGGAAACAAAATGCTCCATATAGTGGAAAAACTGTTCCTCAGGATCAACAGCAATGTTAACATGGTCCATTTAGTTTAACATTTTCACTACTGAACAATGCTATTTCTTTATTTTCTTCTTTCCAATACAATTACATGAATATCACTTTGCTAAAAGCAAACCTCCAAACACCAGAAGCAATTCAGAAGCAACATATTTTCTACCACCTGTTCAAAGATTGTCTACTTCTCCTTATGCCCAGCTCTGCCACCCTGAGAAGTTAAAGAAAAGCTTACAGAAATGTTGCTCAGTGAGAGTAAAACTGATCTGACTTTTTATAATTCAGATATCCTCTCACTCTCATAAATTATAATTTTAAAAGAAAACAGACAAAATTTTAAAGGATGAAAGGTCTTTAGGTAGAAATCAAACTAGACTCACTGAAGTCTCATTCTCTAGACCATTGTTTTGTTAGGGAAATTAATTTTTATTAAGTCCAGGAAGTGCAGATCAAAATCTTTCAGTAACAATACCAGCAATGAATTTTAACCACTACAAATTTAACTGCATGCAGTAAAAAGAACTGTGCCAATTTGCACCCATGATTTTATGGCTTTATTTTTTCTTTAAGAAGAAAATCTGTTGAAGAAACTTTCTGTATATAAACACATCTAGAACTTTTATATTCGACGTCTCTGTAGCTGTAGCTTTGTAGCTCTCTTTTTAAGAGTTAAAGCACAGGAAAGTTACTGCTTTTATCATGTAAACTCTTGTAGAATAGTTTTGCTTTTCACAGTCCAGTGTCTGACATTTGCTTTTTTCTTTAGTCTTTCCAACAGAAAAATTTTTGCTGCTATTATTTTCTTCCTTCTCTCTATTAGACAAAAGAAGAAGTCTTAGAGATCTGTAACTTAAGGTGTAGTTGTAAATCTCAGGGCATAAGCTGTAAGTTGATTAAACAGTATTTTACAGTTAGTTTTACGATTTTCATTTACCACCTGTATATGGGGTGATTACTAAGAGGAAAGTAACAGACTTTGTGCTACACTGTCTGAATCATTCTCTCCCTGAAGGAGATGAAAGGATGGCATTGGCTCAGACAAAAAAGAGTCATCAGTCATATACAATGTATTTATTTATACTGACATACATATAGAGATCTGTGAACTAGTATCAGGCAGTTTTACTTTGGTTATATACACCTATGACTGGGGAACAACTCAATATCCCCTCAAAGCAGGGCACTACCTGATTTAAAACAGAACTGTCCATAGCTTAAGATGCACCAGTTGTTTATGTGTACACAGAAATTCTACACAGCAAATCCAGCTACATCTACAAATGAATCTAATTAGACGAGCTACAATTTGGCCAGGAGGCCAAAGTTCACATTGTTATTGGGGAGACAGTGTGAGGAACTCACCCAGGAGGCAAAAGTTTTAAATTTATTTCCAGTTCTGTCAGGATACATCAATTCACCTTTGTCTTTCTTTTCTCAAGCTGTTAAATGGAGGTAATAATACTTACCCCTCTTTACAAAGCTCTTTGAGATCTACGAAGTAAAAGCTCTGATTAAGCTTTATGTATCTATAGTGGTGGTTATTATAGAGATGCAGGAATGTTCGTAAAGAAAAACACCCTGAAGATGTAGGTGTCTAAATGTCAATTAAGAGTGAGAATGTTATTTTAATGGTGCAGGTCATCTCAGCTAAATGTTCAAATCTCTTCTATCAACAAAAGCACAGCATAGGAGTAGGAAATTTGGATAAATCTCTTCTGTGAAAGTCGACTGTCCTGTAGAACAAGCATAGCCCAGTACTTTCAAATGTGTTAGAATTTTAAGCACTCTTATATCATCTGAAAGACTTCATGTAGCTCTCAGAGAATGTCCTCATCTATGCACTAGGGAGTGTCCTCAGTTCTGTACTTCCAAAGCAGTGGTGCAGTAGGGTGCAGCAAAGAAATCATCAGGTCTCTGCCATGTTGTAATGAGAAAGGTGCTCTGTTAAACTAATCACACTTTGATCAGTACAGTGCACTTTCCCACAAAAATGGTACTTATAAATTGTATAGAAAACATTCTTTGACTATTTCAAATACTCATCATTACAAGGGTCTTCAGTGTAACATTTCCCTCAGCTTAACCCTTTTTATCCGATTCCTGTTCCCAAGAGACTCCTTACTACCCAAGTAATAACTGGCAACCAGCAATAATTCTACTGTGAATTTCTCAACAGAAGAGCCATGTATCTATCAGCTTGATATATTGTCTTTAAGATGCAATGTTGCTCAAAAAGCTCCCTTCAAGCTTTAATATGACCCTCAGGGGGCAACCACTCCACTTGCAACCTACTGAATCAACATCTAGCACAGTAAATCCTCACTAAGCATGGTATAGTCACGCTTTTTATATGAAGAGATTACAAAGGCAGAATAAAATATTTAATCAGATGTCAATTTTAATCAAAGAGTTAATAAACTGACCCCAAAATAATAAAAAAAATTAAGGTGCTTGCCGGCTGACAATGATATATTGTATTCCAGACAATCAGGTACATGCAGATGAATCAAGAAAGATCTGATCCCTGGTTAGTCACTAATGTGCTAAGCAGTCTTTGAACAGTGTTTCAACTTCATGCCTCAAATTCCTTCTTAAACAACATACAGAGTAGTAGTCAGTTTTGTAAGTGTTTATTTTAGGACAGCAAGCATTGTGCTAAATGACTGTACTTAAAAGTTTAGTCCATGTAGGAAGCCTATTTTTCCAATAAATTTAGTTATAATTTGTCTACACTGATAATCTTTAGTTAGAGTAAGAAAAAACAGTAGAACTCCATTTGACAGTCATGAAATTGGTGTAAACTTACACTAATATTGAAGTGAAGTGACACCACCTTAACAGTGATCACATATGTCTGTCCTGCTTTATCCATAATATCTGCATATTTGCAGCTAAAAGAGTTCAGAGATATGTAAATGTAACTCTACAAGTTGCCACATCTGCATGTGTAAAATATTTAGCACAGATTATGCATTTGAATCTTATAAAATACTTTTATACACACATATGCAAACGATAACTCCAGATATTTAACTACAGAGAAGGAAAATAGCCTCTCCACATCTTGTGCCAGAACAGCAAGGAAAAGTTTCAGTCAGAATGCCTTCAGGTCAATGTCTCACTCAGTCATGCCTATTCTCACTCTTTTCCAGGTTCAATTCACAAATCCCATTTCTTTGTCTCATTGCAGTAGTTGTTTAGATACTCCTGATTCATTTTCTGGTTTAAGTCCTCATACTGTGATCATCTCATTAAGGCACTTTTTATGGCAATATGTTCTGCACGTTGACATTTATTTCTCCTGATTTTTGCAGGTATGCCTGTTATCTGGTTGTCTCCACAGTCCAAATAATTCCAGTCATTGCACTCTCCATAATTCTCAACATAGCCATGTGTTTTTGTTTCATTTAGCTGAAAGACAGGCCATGATGCTGGGCCATATGTCATCACTAGAAGGGCATGCTAGTTATAAAACTTCATCTATTGACAAAGAAGATTGCTTTTTTGTTTCTTATCTTCACAGATTCATTGAAATTTACTCAGGTTTGGTTTTTAACCCTCTTTTCTCAGTTATTCTTCCTACTCAGTGTATAGCAAATACACACATTTGTTCTTGTTTTTTTCTTTTAGTATTTATGTTCAATCATGTTTTTTTCCACCTACTACCAGTACCTAAAGAACTGGACTGAATCTGTAAACTCTAACTGCAAATTTTCCTCTACATGCACTATTTGGTATTACAAGCTACAGAAAACTATTTCAGTAGGCTCCTGAAAACCAACTCAGGCCTTTCTCCGTGACCTGCAGACCTGAAGTATAGACAATTTTATTTGGAAAGCCCAGAGCAGGCTTACTTGGTCCTCGTTAATACTGTTCTAGTGTTAACCAAAATCAGACCTCTCCCTCCTTTTAATGGACTTTTCCTCATGTACAGCCACAACATCTGCAAACCAGATACGAGTCTCAACTAAAATTATGTGTAAGAGATGCCCCTTTCCTAAGTGTTATATTTTACTGAGATCAACCTTATAAAAACATCTCATAGATTTGTCACCTTTACCTTAGTTAAAGAAGTAACCTGCCTCATGCTAGATGGAAGTTTATCCACATTACTTAGCAAGAACTTTGCTAAACTCTAAAAGCTGCAAAAGAATGCCAGTAAGCAATTAGCTGAATGATTAATTACCTATAATAAAGACATTGCAAGGGATTTAAAACTGCCTAGTTAAACTTATTCATCAGACTCTTTAAAAGGATGCCAAGCCAGTAACTGTCACACCACAAAATTACTTTTCTAAAAAAATTCTAACAGAAAAAAATAAGGATTGATATTAATTGTGTGTTATTGATATTATTGGTGTGAGGGACCAAATGGAAGAATCCCCTCCATTGGACCCCTTTAGTCTGTTCTGCAGGTGGCCAACACTAAGTCACCTTTGTAACACTCCCCCCCATCCAAATCTTCATTAGCATCTCCAAAGGGTTTGATGGAGAGGAAGGAGAAAGATAGGGTCTGCGTATGGCCTAGGGTCCACTAGAGATAAGGATTAGAGGGCAAAGTGGGCGGAGGTCTGCTCCAGTTGTTCAATCTGATACGTTTCGACCATGCTTTCTAAGAGAAACAGGCCTAAAATCTGAGGGACTGAACTGATGGGCTTGGGGAATATGATTAACATCAACCCTCCCCCTTTGGCTGGCCTCAAAACTTGGATCCAGAACTCGTGATTTTCTCTTTCTCTCTTGCTGCCTTTTCTGTTCTCTCTTCCTTCTTTTTAGCTCCCTTTTATCACTACCCAGAGAATATTTAAAATTGTCTTTTAAGTCACTGGGAGATGTGAGGTTCCAATCAGTGGAATTTTTTTTGCCTCAAAAGACAATTTTAAATTGAATAAATTTGGCTGGAGAGGAGGTAGCTAACACTGACAAGGACTGATGCCTCAAAGATGATGAGGGTCTGATAAGCCAGGTGGAGATCCCCCTCATGTGAGCCTGTCTTCAATGTCCCTCTCTCAATACTGCTTTGATTTTGGTTCTAGCCTCCTAAAGGGGTTCATATAAAACTAAGACTAAAGCTGGTTTCATTGTGTTTCAGGTTTTGTGATATGCTCATGGTATGATATTTGCACAATTCATACACCATTGTTTTCTACAAGGAGCTTGCAGAGTGTCCAAAAGCTTGTGTATATTCTACTTACCTAATCTCTGAAATATATCTTTATGAAATATATGTATATGACATATGAGAATAGCAACCAGTTCTTGGATATTGTGCTCATGCATCAAAAAGTCATACGGCTGCACCAGGGAATATGTTGTCAAAGAAACCATGGAATTATATCTTTTCATTCCCCATTTTCTCTAAGGTGTAGGTGCTTATCATCACAGTATCAAAGTGTCTTTTTTGTCAATGCTCTGAAATAAATATATTCACACTGAAAAAGAAATATATTCCCACTGAAAGTCACAAAGGAAATTCAGAAATTGGAAATGTAAAAATCTCATAAACATTACAATCTCTAAGTTTAAAAACTGGGGGTCTCCTTGTTTGCAAGAAGTGTTGTTCACTTCAACATCAGGGAAGTCATGCCCTTAAAATACTGAGGACACAATTCTTTGAGAATTTACCTCTTAGAATCATAGAATTGGCTGGGTTGGAAGGGACCTCAGAGATCATCAAGTCCAACCCTTTGATCCACTCCCCCCGTGGTTCCCAGCCCATGGCACTCAGTGCCACATCCAGGCTCTTTTGACACGGAGAATCCACTACTTCCCTGGGCAGCCCATTCCAATGCCTGATCACTCTCTCCGTAAAGAAATTCTTTCTAATATCTAACCTAAATTTCCCCTGGCACAACTTAAGACCATGCCCTCTTGTCTTGTTGAAAGTTATCTGGCAAAAGAGACCAACGTCCACCCGGTTACACCCTCCTTTCAGGTAGTTGTAGACAGCAATGAGGTCTCCCCGGAGCTGCCTTTTCTTTAGGCTGAACAGCCCCAGCTCTCTCAGCCTCTCCTCATAGGGTCTGTGCTCAAGTCCCTTCACCAGCCTGGTTGCCCTCCTTTGGACCTGCTCCAGGACCTCGATATCCTTCCTGAACTGGGGGGCCCAGAACTGGACACAGTACTCGAGGTGTGGCCTCACCAGGGCTGAGTATAGGGGCAAAATTCTTGAAGAATTTTACAGTAGAAACCATAATCTCACAAATGAAAGCTTTTTTAAAAAACAAAACCATATACAATTTACTGCTTTGCTTCAGTTTTCAAGGCACTAAAAAGCATATTATCTTTTCTCATTCACCTGAGTTAGACAAGGCTGAAAGCAAAAATATCAAAGCAACAACACTATTAAACAGAGTCTCTGGTTCCTGTGATACCTTAACCTGTTTCTCAATTCACTCTAAGGCATTCAAAGCATATAGCCTTTGAAGAGCCTATGCTCTAGTTTTCTTCTGCAACTTACAGGCTTAGACAAAATACCAAAAATTGCTTGGTATTTTATTAAGTTTATTTTTTCTTCTCTCTCTCTTTTTAACAAAAGTCTAATTTAGTTGTTGTTCCCTTAGGTACAAAGTACACAGTTCATAATTCATTTGATATAAAATGTCAGTTTAGATTTTTGCACTTCTTTGATAAATAAGAAAAAACATGTACATTTCAATTTCCTTCTATGAGGCTTTCATAGCAGAAGCTTCCTCCACCCCCCACCCCCCCCACTGTGCTACTATAAGACCTTTGTGTTAAATTAAACATCAAGATTCAGAAACTGTAGGGAATGATATTTCCAAGACATACAGTACAAATATACGAGACTGGGGAAAAAGGTAATGATTTTTCCTACCAGTAAAGTGATCTCTCCCAAAGAGCATCTTTGATCCTTGAATTAGTTCTCAGTTATAATTTAATATATCAAAACTGTCAGCAGCTTTCCTTACATTTAGATGTAAAGTGATATAGTCAGTTCCACAAAGAGCAAAATACAACATTCAGGGGCTTGCTCCCCTCTCAGCATGTGCTTGTGACTCTAAAGTCTATCAATATTAATGGGGAAAATCTTTGTACATCAAAGGAAATGGCAGAAAATTAATTTAATTGTATCTGGTATAATTAATAGTATGGTGTGTATTTTTCTATATAAGAAAATCTTGCCATTGATTAACAGAAAATTCTGAGGGAGGTAATTTGCACAATGGCAGAAAAAAAAACAGTTCTAGAAATAAAACTATTATAATTAGGAAAATAACAACAAAATGCTGTATATTACTGTGTCTTATGGAATACATGAGGCTGAGGTTGACAAATCTGAACTATCACATTTACAGAGTAAACAAGAATTCTTATCACTTCTCAAAACTGCCACCTGCAATGCTATGGCTGTCACTTCAAGTTACAGTCTAGTTCAACATCTGCAGTATCAATAAATTAAGCTGTATTAGAAAATAGGAATAGGATCACATTCTGATGCTCATGCCAAGTACCAGCACTGATGAACAACATATGTCTAGATCCCCACATGCCCAGAACTCAGATTGCTCCTCCTGGCCCCTTTGCTGCTGACATGTACACTGCCTCACCTTGACCAGAAAGTGTCTTTAGCTTTGGGTTACAGTAGTACCTACTGTATTCTCCCCCAGGTAATAAAACTTTTTTTCTTTTTCTTTCCCCCCCCCCCTCCCCCCCAGCAGTATTAGAGTTTCAACAGGACAGATGGGCAGTATTCTGTCTTCCTTTCTTGTGAACCCAGAGACTAGTATGCTGTCCAGAAAATGAGAGATGGGAATGCTGGTCACTTAATAATTCTGATTTTTTTAAGCCAATGATAAGCAATGAGAGAATATGAAAGGTGACACCTGCATTCCACCTAACAGTGGCAAAAATCCCTATCTGTTTTTATGGATTGGTCTCCCACTAAAAATAGCACTTCAATTGACAGAAAAAAGATCCAGGTTTTACCCCCTGAAGCAAAATATTTAATATTTTAGGTGAAAAAAGAAGTAATCCAGACAAGCCTATTCATACATGGAAATAATTCATGTAAAATATACAGTTGGCTTATCTGATGAATGGGGTAAAAGGATTACAACCTTTTATACCTGACCCATCCATTTATGAATGTTCATTATTAAGTAGCTACTCATCAGGCAATGTCTCATTCTAAATACTTTTAATGGATAAACCCTTTATATGAATTAACTCTTTGCTTCATTGCCTCAGATAATGCTGAAGAACACAGAAATCCTCTGTAATTGATGGAAGTGTGTCAACACAGAACAATGAACGATCTGTTCCCAAGTATTTTGGGAGAAAAAAACTTTGTTACCGTGTTTCTGTTCAAAATTCTGTAGCCTAATTGATTAGAAATCTTAGTAACACTATCACGTTTTATTTAAACTTAAACCAAGTTAACTGTTTTCTCTGATGTGCCACAAGACATTTCACAGTATTAACTCTCTTAACTTTACAAAGTATTAACTTTCCTTAACTAGCAAATAGCAGGGGCAAGTCAAGCTTCAAATGCCACTAGACCAAAGAATTAATTATATGGAGGAAAAATATTTTAATTGTTCGAAGTGTTTGGATTCAGATACATAAGGTTTTTAAAGTTCATTTTCAGATGTACTTCCACACTACACAGAAAAATCACAAATTTGGGTTATTAGGAGTTGCCTTTAACTGTAAAAGAAACCATCAAGAAAAGCAAAAGAACTTTTATGGCAACGATACTCAAGAAAGATCATCTTATCCCTAGCTGAACAGAGGAAAAGAATAGTGATTTGATTCCCTCTACATTTCACCCTCAGCAAGACCTTAAGAGACCCATAATTTTTATCCCCTAAAGTGTATTATGTTGGTTTTTTTTTGTTTCTTGTGTTTTCTTTTAATCTGGGAACATAGCTAATATGTAAGAGGGTGACAGAACTTTTCTGGAGGCTTACAGAGTTCACTGCAAACAGAAGAACTTCAAAGCTTTCTCAGCTGTGCAAAGTAGCTTAAAAAAATCCTTACCATTTGCATAAAGTGCTTAATGATCATCAAGATAACTTCCATAGATTCAAATACAGAATGTAAATAAACAAACAAAACCAAAACAAAACCCCAACCAAACAAACAAAAAAAAAACCCCCAAACCAAACCGAAAAAAGCTACAGGCATTTTCCTGACTGTTAATTTAAATGACATTTTATTCTGGAAAATACAGGGGTAGATCTTAAACAGAAGAAACTAATTTATCACACAAAGGATGTTGATCCTGTTTAGAATACTGAATAACCTATTTCAGATTTACACAGAATAGGGAAACAACCCCTAACAACCATGAATATATAAAAATTTCACTCTTTTTCTCATTTTTGGGGGGTTTTATGTACAACTGAAATCAGTCCAAAATTACCTACCATACATTATAGGATGGTAGATAATAATTTTGAATAATGATCTGCTGCTAAATTCCACAGCACCTGATTTTTCTCACTTTCATATGTTCTTCTGTTTTTCAGAAGTACAATCAAGCTGTATTTTTCCAGTGTGAAACCTGTGAGATTTTTTTCCAAGAAATCTCAAGTACCACCTGAACTTCACGCTAAAGCTGATTTTGGAAAGACGTGGAGTGAGACCTCTACAATGAGATGAATTGCCAGCTTATAGACAATCAGTTGGCTATTTCAAGATGTAGCACAGTTGGCCCTTTCTCATCCTTTACTCCCCAAGCAAGCAAAAACATGTATGTTCTTCTAGACAATTAAAATTGCATTTTAGATCTTCTTGCCATCACTGTTTCATGCATCTCCAGAAGACAGAGAGCAGCCTAAAAGCTGAAAAATACAGGTGTCCTATATCTGGAGCATGCAAACAGCATAGCTGTAACACTGGGACATCTGCTTAGCCCCAAAAGAACAGGATGCAGGGGCAAAGGAAAAGAGGCAACCAGAACTAAAAAGACAAGGCTGGAGCATCATTGCCTTCTGGGATTCTCCAGTTTTTTGTGTAGGGACTTACAACAGTTTAAAGCAACCTTCAGGTGGTCCTTTATGATGTGTGGAGTTAGGCTGAGACCCATCTGGGTGTAATTTGGGAAAGTGAGCAGAGAAGTGGACACCACTGCCAGAGTCTGAAGGTACAACCTTTGGGGAATGAGACTTACTTCTCTTTTCTCTTGCCACCCAAAATGAGCACCCAAACCTAAGAATAGTTACAGTATGGTTTCACTGAAAGCTGTGCTGAACAGACTGTGAAAGGGGGAAAAAGAAGAAAGCCGAGCTAATGAAAATGACAATCAGTTCAATACTGCAGAGGTTAGAGAAGAGTTATTGTTTCATTAGAACAGCTCCCAGTTTTCCACACAAGCACTTTTGCACTCCTACCCTTATATTCCCATGAAATCATCTTTCTGGACAAAAGGAACTGGAACAGACAATTTACACAGCTTGCCACTGACACTCTTTAATTAGCTAGGTCAGTCATGAGAGATGTAGGAGAGCTCTTTCCCCTTCCCTGCTCTATGCTGATCTCCTTAAACTAACCCTAGAAAATATATGGTCACAATTTTTCACTAAGGACTTTCTGTTAACACTCCCCATCCCACCTATGTTGACTTATTTGACTTGTTTAAAACATTTCCTGTTCTTCATCAAAATCAGAGATTATATTATTAAGTTATAGAGATATTATGCAAATATTTGAGAATTTGGATTTTTTTTTTTTTTTTTGCTATTAATGAGTGCCAGTGCCAGTTCTCCTAAACCACTTTTCATTTATTTTTCAGTTCTGTTTATACTACTCTAAGTTTATAAGAAGTGGAATAAGAGAATGCAGAACAAAAATCTAAAAGAAACAGAAGATATTAAAAAAGAATCCTATTTCATGTAAGTCTGAGTTTACAAAGAAAAATTTCAAAAAAGAAAGAAATAGAGCAAAAAGGAAAGAAATAAAAAAGACAACTAATGTTGCAGAAATACTTGAAATTTGAAGTAAAGGAAATTTTCTCAAAACAAGTTTTATGGTGTGACTCTTAATGTGACGTTGAGCATTGTGGAAAAAATAAACTTGTCTCACAGGAAAAAATCTAGCATATTCAGCTTTGATTTTATTTCCTAAACAATTCTGTTAATTCTGTTTCCTAAACAAGTCTGTTAATTCATCTAAGGATTCTTGTTGGCTTCAGTGATCAACTTGCATGAGCAAATGTTTTCAGATGTGAATAGAAGTTGTATGATGTGGTTTTATTTGCCTGCATAGCTCTCTGATATGGTTCAATATTCAGTCTCAGAAGGTGCTGCTACCTAAGTGGCTGAAATTCTCTGGCTGCAGGACACCATCCTCCGTATATGTTGAATAAACATCAACAGCTACAAGTACATAGCCTCAGTTTTTGTTGCTGAGAACTAGCCCAACCTTGTGGACAGAACCACGCAGCACTCAAAACACTAAGGACCAGCAAAGGGTTGGTGTTTAAGAGTCCAAGGCAAAATCTGACATCTTTCATAGCTACACATTCCGATGTTGTATATATCAGAGACAGAGCACATAAACTGCCAATATACTCCATAAATTATGGCAGAGAATAAATATACACTTCATTGCTTAAGCAAATATTTTTTTCAGAGTATCTTATCTTTTAGGTATTACATAGGGAATATATGTCAATTCTCTGAGGGTTTTTTCTTTAGATAAGTCAGCACCGAATTAAAGTTTTGGAATCTCCAACATAAGTAACCACAGAGAGACAACTCTGCAATGTGCTAAAATATCACCATCAATAAGCTTCCTGTGTCTAATCATTACTTTGGAATCCAGTCCTTTCCTGTGCTTTAAGGGTGGTGATTGAGGCTCCACCTTTCTACTTCCCAACTGATCACCAGCCTGTCTCTCTGTTCTCTCTCTTCAAACCTATTTTCCCAACATTTTATCTTCCTTTCTGTATACAGGACTTCACATTCTAGGGTTTTGGTGGTTGAAGGCAGGGAACAAATGGATTTAACTATAATATAAGCAATTTTATTTAGTGATTGCAACTTTCTTTTCTGTTAGCCTACCATCGCTTATTACAAAGCAATCCTAAATTAATGGGGTCCTCTTTATGCCACTACATCAAAAGACAGCACTCATTAAGAAGAAAAATACATAAACAAGAACTCTGTACATAAGATTTTCTGCCAGATTTTTTTGCAGTTTTACACCCACTGTATCATGCCAATTCATTTATCTAATTAAATTAATTCTAAAACAATTTGTTCTCCAGGTCTTTTACTGGCTGTCATCCTCAAATTAATGTAAAGCACTAGCTAGTATGTTATTTTTTTACAACTCCTACCAACACAGTTTAGGACAAGATAAATACACCAATTTTTTTTTTTTTTAAATATAAAACTCAAAAAAATTTACTTCCAGATCTGTGGTATGAAATTTGTCACTAACCATTTTAAACTATGCCCTTTTATGTTTCTTCCATCTCTTTAGCTTTCTATGCAGTTCTTTGATGTAACAGAGACAGTTTCAGACAAGATTTCAGTTCATCTGGAAAAAAAAGCTTTAAGTCTTGAGGCAAAAAGCAGTGTATTTAAAATTTATATACTCCATAATGCCTTTGTTCTGAACTTGAACATCCTGAAAAACTTTTTCTTTTGCTTTCCGACTCTGAAGATCATTTGTTCTCATGGTTTCAGCTTCTTATTATGCAACAGTGACTTTAACTGGTGGCTCCAGCATTTAAGTACATGCACAGTCATGGCTGACCCTATCTGATCAATTGCCAATCCATACAGGTTTGACTGATAAAAGAGCCAATTAGATTTAAGCAAATTAAGGGACATCACCAATGTCAACCCCTTATTAAACTGAATGCTGAATTCCATGCATACAAAACACTAATGCACCAAGTCCCATTAAGAGTTGAAATCCTAACCCCATTAGTAACTCCAGACCACTACAGGGTAAGGGTCAAAAGTAAGTTTCATATTTATGGATTAATATTGGGATTCAGTTTTTATTTTTTTAATCTTTCCAAGAACTCTTGAACCTGCACTGCAATTTTAGTCAAGAGCTTAGATAAAATATATTCCTTATTTCTACGATTTTTTTGTATTGACTTTAAGCATAGCATATCAGCTTGTTGAGAAATTAATATCCATTCAATCAGGTGACACTGAAGATTTGGAGGGCTTTATATTATGTGCAATAGATTTAAATTAAAAATTGAACAAGAGAAATGCATGTTGGAAGAAAATTTGTGTCATAATTGAAAAACAGTGATCTGCATTAACTTCAAAATGCAATTTTCCTTTGCCTTCTATCACACTCCCTCTTGTAAATTCTTCCATCAAGCTCCATGAAGTACTCCCCACAATGCAAACTTTTGAAACAGCTTTCTTAGTTATCCTTGAAAAAAGAATGCTACATTTTAACACTCATTAAAAGGTTGTGTTTGTGTAAGTAATAAAACTTTCAGTTTTTGATCAAGCAAAACTTCTGTCAAAGTGAAAAAAAAAATTCCTCCTGTTTTCAGTAGGATCTAGGTTTCCTTCAAGGATTTACAAAATACTTGTAAGTGAAGGAGCTGAACACAACCCAGTGTAAAATTGTCATTATAATTTAGCATACAATGGAATTGTGCAGCATTCAAAGAGTCATTTTAATAAACACCATAGTAAAGTAAACATACACTGACCTAGACACATGTGTGTATCTGTCTCTGTGTACCCATATAGTGAGAATATAAGGTGTGTGTGAGCAGTTCTGTCATATGCACTGCTTCATTTATTATTCATTTCACTACAGATCACAGTCCACTGGACAATAGTATGGAAGGTATCTTTAATATCTCTCATTGCTAATTTAATTCTACTTAAACACACATATCCTAGTGAATGCCACATGCTTTTCAGCATGATTTTCTGTGTAAATCAGGATAATATGTTTTCAGATCATTAACTAAAAGGAAGCATGAACTAAAACCTATTTAATCAATGAGGTATTGCTTTTAAACTACCACAAGGTCATAAAAAAGATAATTTCAAAGCTATAAGTTTTCTAATTGTAATCAACAACAATCTAATGATGAGAGAAAGTGTATCTTAATGGCTATCATAAACTTTTGCACATTCTCACCCACCTTTAAAGATCCTTTACCTTTAGATTTGCTAAAATTTTCACTACCAAATTTTTGTTATTTCTAGACATAAAATTGTGTCTAGACAAAGTGTGACACTGGGATTAGAAATGTTAGTGTCTTCTATGAGCAGTAAAACTCAAATGCCATTTTCTTAATATATGACAATGTATATTTGTTAAAATGAGGTATGTTTTGACAATATTATTGGAAAAGCATAAAAAGTGCTGAGAACTTACTTTTTGCTTTTCTCAGGAATCTCTCATACAAGCTCTATACATTTTATTTATTCACTTTCTTTAGAAGTCTCTCTGTTTTGGCCTCAAACCAATCCATCCATTTGCAAGCAAAATTTTCAAAGTGTAATTTTGATTTTGAGCTCAAAGGTTTATGGGAGTTTTTTGTTCTGTTTGTTTCTACTGCTTTTCTTTTTCTCTTTTATTTTTGCTTTTTCTATGCCTGCTTACTGGTTACAACTGTACATGTCTCAAGATCAAACGTTTTTGGGCTCTCACTTTAGAATTAATAACTGTCTCAATCTAATTGTTTCCACTGGCATTTGTTCAAAAAAAGTTAATATTCACTGTGATCTCCATGAAAAAAAAAAGAATGCAAAAACATTTATATACATCAATTATAAATACAAGCTTTTCAGTTACAAAAGATAATAATGCATGTACAGGGAGTATGTGCTTGATTCTCTTATTTCTAGTTTATGAAGACAATAACCAAAGTGGTTTAAAGTCTCCACCACTGTAAATCAGCACATTCCAATTGACTTTCTTACAGCTACACCAGTGTGTGGATTCTGGCTCAATATATTACCAATGGTTCATATTATTACTATTAAACAAATCATCTAAGTCTACCCACTAAATGCTCTTTGTCATTACTTACAACTTTTATTCTAAAAGAGATTAGAAAATGCGGGTGGATATATATTGTTACAGCTAAATAGCCATCCATGATAGAATACAATAACATTCACAGAAAAAAAAAAATTATATAATGCACTTCTCACCTAAATAATATGTTACCTATACAACTACCTGTTTTCATTCTCTAGTTCTTAAATCGAGCAATGTGACAAATTAGAAACTGGAAAAAAAAATAATTGTTATTAAGAACCACTAATGCAAACAAATTAATCAGAATTTCCCGTCCTCTGTTGCAACAATGAATAACATTTTGTTCAACACAGTATTTGTGTAATTTTTATGTGCAAAGAAACAGCACTTTTTCATACTTACCTCCTGGAGGTATGACTATTGTTGTAGCATCACTTATCAAGCTGCCCTGGCTGTTGGAAGCATTGACTTGTACTGTGTAGTTACAAAATGGAATCAGTCCTTTAACAGGTACCCATACATCAGATTCCTTGCTGCTGAATAGCATCCGAGTACCATTTACAATAGAATAATTAGCATGAGCTGTTATGAAGAAAAAAAAAAAAAAAAGAGAAGAAAAGAACAAATGTTAGATCTTGCATCTACTACAGTTCACTGTCTTTATGAACCAGGTCATTTCCCTTCAAGTGAAAAGTTACCATTGAAACCAATAACACCAAAAAATGGTCTATTTGAAAGAAAATATTATTCACCATTTTCTCCTCTTTTTGCCAGCAGTTTGTGGTACCTGTAAAACTTGAAAACTACATGAAACAACCATGCAGTTTCGAAGATAACTGCTATATACTGCAAAAAGAAGCTAATTTTCAGAAATTACTCATTTTCTAGAAAGATTCTGTGGTAGTTGCTAATTAAAACATTAAGGTTAATCCTTATGCCTATGAAAGATTCATAAAACTTCTTGAATTCATTAGAAAATCATTTATTTTATGAGTTTATAAGCTAACTCTACAGCACACGTAAGATTTTGTTCTATGCACTAAGAAACAAAAGTCTTCTGCCATGGCCTGCAGTCATCTCAGAGCTAATATAACGATTTGAAGTATTCATTTTATCAATTGAAATCATCAGAGTACACCACAGCAATCTAGGTGTCCTTTAAAACCCTTTTGAGATCTCAAACTTGAGACAAGATGGTGTTCTACAAGAAAAAAGAAAAAAAAAAAAGGAAAAAAAAGAAAAAAAAGGAAAAAACAAGGAAAAAAGGGAAAAAAAAAAAGGGGGGAAAAAAGAAAAAAAAAAAAAAAAAGGAAAAAAGAAAAAAGAAAGAAAAAAGATCAAGTATATATGTCAAGGAACAATTTTTAGGTTTTTATCTCAATGAAGATTTCACTTATCTACCTGAGAGCAAACCTGAGCTTACTAGTTTATCCTATATATTGAACATGTAAAGACATAAAATACTATATAAATTATTAATATTATTACTACTATCCATCATCCCATGGTGAGCTCTCACAGTGATGTGGAGAGACATTCTGCATTACAAACACCAGAACCACAGAAGTCTGAGACCACATGAATAAGAATGAGCCTAAATGGAATATAACTTAAAAATACCTTAAATTAATTAAGGTATTATGACAGGCAGAAGATTTAATGCTCACATCTGAATCCTCTACAAAATCTAAATAAGAATTTAAACAAACCTAGCACTTTTCCTCTAATCAATTTCAGTGAAACTCTTTGGGTTTACTCATTTTCATGCAAGTTTCAAATGAACTGGTAAAACTGACATGCTATTACACCTTATCATGGTTTAATGCTGTGCCAGCAATTAAGCAAATGACAGATGCTCTCTATTAATTCTGCTCCCCTCTCCAATAAAGGAAAGAGAGAGAATAAGGGAGAGAGACTTACAGGTTGCAAACTAAACTACACAGCTTTAATGAAACCCTACTGATAAAAAGGAAAAATTATTAAATATATACAAATATTCAGAAAAATGATACCATCTCCCTCCCTCTTTTCCTCCAGTAACACTCAAGTCACCACTGAGGCTGCAGGGCAGCCCTGGGAAATTCCAGGCTGGACTCCTGGGATCAGCAGCAGTTGGGAGCTGGAGGCAGGAACACACAGATTTGGGATGGCAGGGATCAGGACCACAGGCAGAAGAATGGATGGAATCCTCCCAGGATGCCAAAGCAAACAGGAGCAGGAAAAAAAGGGCCAAAGAGAAGAGCAAGGGGTGAAAGTGAAGGGGTTTGACCCTCATGATCCCTAAAATTTATACCAAGTATGAGGTATATGGGATGGAATACCCTGGTCAATTTTGGTCATTTGTCTTGTCTGCTCCTCCCTAAAGGAGGGTTGTAGGTGTGACCTCTTTACTCCTTTCTTCTTCCAGAATATAAGATGTTCCTCAGAACTGAGCAGTGTCCTTGGTTCTGCACACCATTCACTGGCCTTAACTATAAACATTGAGCATTATCAGTCCCAGAAGCAGATATTGACTGAGAAACTTGCTGTTAATTTCAGCAAGTGCAGCTACTTACAAGAAACTTAGCTGAAAGCAAAATTGCAACACAGAAAATTTGCTCTATCCTGGCACAAACCAGAACACACCTGAAACAGCTTTCCAAATATTCCATGCTTCTATTATGGTGCACTAACATGGGACCATGCAGTATATTTCAGTCATGCTCACAGAAAACTGTACATGAATGAGTGATCTGGGCTTTCCTCTAATTTGGGGATTCCTATAAACAGTCTGTGATTCACTTATAGTACAAATACACGATGTACCATTATTTTGATGTACATGGAGCTGCACAAAGGGGGTTTTCAGTTGTTTCAGCTGTGATACATGACAAACTTTCTTCCTGAGGATTTGGGGACAGAGAGCTTTATACAACTCTTTTGAAAATATGCCTTGTTTCTCATTGCTCAAATTCTACCTGGACTGCCTAAACAGACTACAATAGTGTATTGTAGAAGAGTTCCATAGAACCTGATGGATTTTTATTTGGTTTCACCGAGCTTTACATTAGGCTGAGAAACAACATTTTATAAACAACTACAGAGACAACGCTTCTTATCCTTCAAGAACAACCACATTCTAGACTATCCACATACAGACATTCAGTTCCACAGAAGCAAAGTTATTTTGTCTGAGATAACTCTGATGTACCCAAGCTAGCCAGACAGCACTAGAAAAAGGGACCTGCATTACTTGATCTCAGCTCTTGTATATCAAACCCTTCTTTCTTTGTGAAACTGTCCTTGTGTGTGACTTGAGAATAGATGCAATCCAACAAAGGAAATTTATCCCATTATCTACCACAGTTTTTCTCTGCACCACCCAGCAGCATGACTTACTATTTGAGATGCCCACCAAACACCAGGTGTATGTTACATGCACCTGTTGTTTTATTAACAACAATAAAGCCTTTAAAAATGGCTAGCTGACATACCCATTCTTAGGCTCCTAGTGACATAAAACACTTGAGGACTTGGCTGTCTGTGAAATACAATGCATTTTTTAAATGTTTGGTTGTAGTGTGTAGGAAAGGTGAAAAATCCAGTGTTGACACATTAAGATATATAGGATAGATTCAGGCCTCAAGCATAAAGATAGGCTCCCGAATAGCAATTAATGAGAAAATTCCATTTTTTTCTATCTACAGTACAGTTTTAACATGGTAATATTTTTATTCTCATCTGCTTGAGCCCAGAATGAAAGCATGTAATCTTCTGCTGATACTTTTATTCCACTATTAATCTTTTTTCCAATGGCTAACTATACTATATTTTTAAAAATATGGTTTTGTGTAACAGAAAAGGAATTAAAAGGATGACACTATTCAAAGTTGCCTGGATAACAACATTAATATACAGTAATTATACAATTAGTTGTAACATTAAATTCTAGTTATAGCAGAGTGATTACTCGGCAATTATAAGAAGTATATAATTACTCAATAATTAGGAGAAGTATGTAATTACATAACCATTTTATTCAGCTCAAAAATGAACTTGCAAATTTACAATGAGTTAGACAACACAGCAGCTCAAAATTTTTCACTGCTTTTAACAAAAAGCTAAGGAGCATTTGCAAGTTTCCTAACCTGAATTTTACAGAGACTAAAGGTGTTTAATCCCAGTTGCCAGCCAAGCAACTTCCTTACTGCTACTGGCAAGTAAAATATTAGAAGAAGATGTTTAAAATGCAGGTCTTGCTGGGGATGACTTGCAGTATGCAGCTTTGCCACTTCTCACTGCTTAAACTTTGCTTTCAGTGGGCTGGAAAATGCAGACACATAGGTTCAGCCTGACAGAAAGTGATACAGTGATAACCCCGTCATATCGCTCCGTGCCATTCCTGCCTAGACTGCTTCAGCGTGGACTCTATTTGTGAGTATAAGTGGATGAAGCCTCACTTTTCCCCATTTTTCATGTGTGTCTTTCCTTTCCATCCTGCTCACAGGTCTTGCTGCAGGCTACCAGCAAGTATGCCACAGACCTAAATAGCAGCTGCCTCAGACATTGGTAAAGTCCCAAGAGACGTTGTTTGACTTCAGAAAAGCAGTTTCTACCAGAAAACCTACTCTCTCCTTTGCAGACATGACAGACTTCCCCACACTTCTTAATCATTCCATATTTTTGCATTGTGTTGGTTTTGTTCTTTTGCTAGCTTCCTGTTTGAATGGCTCTCCATATTTCCCCCAGTATTACTGAAGGACTTCTTTAACTAAGTCTGGCAGCTAAGAAAAAGCTGTGCTGTATCCGGTTAATTCCTGGTTTATACCACATCAGAGTATCTCATTTTTTCAGGAACACATTATCCAATAATATATAATAAGTAAAGAAATTAGGGCTAGACTAGATCCATATGCATTCATAAAAACTATGTATACTTGAAATAAAGTCGAGTAATAAAACATGATTACATTTAAAAGATACACAAACACATATTCCATTCAAAATAATTCTTTTTTAAAAATTATAAGATTCACACAGCAACCTAGCTGGTGAATATTTGTGTATGAAGGCTCTCTGGTTTTGGGTGGACACTTTGAAAGAGGCTCCTAAGCAGATGTGTGTTCCTGTTGCTGAGTACCCCTGTAAATAGGTGAATAAAGCTCCTGTGGGTCGCTGGTGCGTAAATTACTTCTGTTCTGGGTCCATCATCCTATGGGGCTCACTAGATTGAAATAACATAAATGGGTATCCTTTTCCATTCTTGTTATAATCATTGTCACAATAATTTCAATGCCCCATATATTCCGTAATTTTTTTCTCTGTGCTGTACTGCTCTGACCTTTTCAATATTCTGTAATTTGACTGGCTGGCCATTTCAAGTTCTCTCCTTTTTACAGCCTTATTAACTTGTGGGGAAGAGATGAAATGGACAGCCAATCAGAATACATAATATTGCAAAGGTCACAGTAGTACAGTATAGTCTCAGCAGACACAGAATACTGTATATTAGTCATTAGTGTTCTGATATCTTATTCATGTGACAAAGGTTGTAAGGAGCTCAGGAAATGGTACAACATGAAACCATTCTCATGACAAAGACTGCAATGGAAAAAAGAAATCATGCAAACTAGACATTCATCTCACATTTAAAATCTGGGGTTTTCTTCCAGAATTTGCCACATTTAAATGTACTATTAAAGGTACTATTCCCAAGTGAATCAAAATTAACATTTCTAAGGAACGAGGTAATTGAGAAGTTTCTATATATCATATAGTAAAAACTTGTATTTCATACGTGTGGACAATCTTTTCCAAATTATCAAATACTTTTATTACTACTGTTGCATTTGTGATTATCAAAATGCTAGCTTAAAACATAACCAATCTATTGTGTCAGTATCACAAACACTCTGATACATCTATGCTGCTGATTTCAGTAAGCAAGGTGGCCCTACGGCTGAAAAATATTACTGGCTCTCATGTGTTTTTCTTTCCCTAATCATCAAGAGCCAGCTATCATTACAGAAGATACTGGTTGAAAATTGCATTTCTTATATTTTTCTTCATATTCTTATAGAAGCTCAACAACAGGGCTGCCTTTGTAAAACAGAATATTTATCTCTTTGTAGAACCTGGCTAAATTCTCATCTGACCCCCAGATTTGTCTGAATTTCAGTGATATTACAAGATCATACTTTGTGAAATTCAGAGAGATTTCCATTTAAAAGTTACCTAAGACTGAAACACTTAAGTCTTATAATCATAAATGTTTCCTTTCAAGATCACAATTTCAAGATAAAAAGAGGCTTTAACCACAAATGTTCGCCATACATTGTGGGCTGCAACAAAGCAAAAGGTGTTTTGGGAGTGAGTTTAAAGCTTTATGTCATGCTCTAAAAAAATTTTAGCAATCTATATACTGTTTCCTTAAGTACATACAGGTCACAACAAATACTTTTACATTAGACATGTTGCTCCACAGTATTCATACAGATAGAACCACAACTAAGCCCACTGCAGAAGATGACTCAAAGAATAAAGGCAGCAAAAATCCAGGTTTATGGACAACTCATATGAGGATCTAAAGAATTATAGAAAGATGATTTAATCATTTAATTAGCATTAAAACCTAGAGATATTTTTATGCCTGTATAGAGAGATTAAGTATCTTATGTTAGGACACAGAAAAAGTTACTGTTGGAATAGCAAAACAAAAAACCAAAAATGAGGCAAGAACCCACTTGTTCACCCTTTTTCCCATCTTTCCATTTGTCTCATTTTCACTGGGTACCAATTCTGTCCCTGACCCTAGTTCTCTGGCACCAAGTCTTTCTGGGGAAATTTCTGTGAATATAAATGCCACTTCTTCAGTAAACTTTTACTTTTTTCCATCAGTTTTGCCTCTTCTTCAGCCTCATTATCTTCCTCACAAATTTGTCCTTTCCTCCTAGCTAAGATTTTTCTTCTCTCTCTCTTTGCCACTGTTTCTAGTATAATACTCAGAATAAAAAAAAACAAAACATGACATTAATTGGATTATCCCAATAAACAACAGCTGAAAGTCTTTCTCTGACATTACTGATGACTCTTTTCCTAAGAACTTCAATAATGAACTCTTTTCTAATTGTCACCCCAATTGCTACACTGATCTTATGAAGTGATTTCTGTGCTGATACCATACCCCTCTTTTCAGCTAAGCACTGGGGAAGGTATTTTGTTTTGCAGTGGGTATTTGTTGTGTTTTGGTTTTTTGGGGGTATTTTTTCAGATGAGTACACTGCCAATTTTGTGCCTCAGTCTCCTGGACCACTATTTGTTCCTCTGATCCTGAGCTGACAGGCATATTGTTCCTAAGGACATATCATGGTTTCAGTTCATCAATTTGAGTCCAAAACTTAAAGTCTCTCTTATCACAGCAAACCTTCATTCTCATGGGCTAGGGGAAACTGCTGCATGAGGCAAGATGAGTAACTTTAAAGCACAGTGGAAAACTGGTAAAACTCCAAATCCAAAATATTTTTCCTGTAAATAAAGAACAATTCTTATTATGTGCATTTAAAAACTTCAGCTTTTTCCTTTTTCTCAGGTAATTAAAGAAATCTTTAATTTTAAGAAACAAAAATAATAGTAATAATAAAATACTTAAAGAACAAGATGGAAGGGCTTACGGTCACATCCAGCAGAAATCTGAAAGCTCAAAGACCCAGATGTAGTTTATGACTGTACTACTCAAGCTGTTTCTTTGACAGCTAGGTTTCCCTCACTTTAAAACAAGCAAAGGCACCTCCTGTGACTTTTTACAGACTTAAATTTTGTACAGGTAACTTAGACTGTCTTGAGGCATTCAGAATGCCTATGCTTAACATATTCTGTATGTCACTCTGAGCTGATCCCCGGTACAGGCTAGGTGCTGATGCTGGAAAGGTGCTTTTCTGCCTCAAAAAAGATATGGAAGTCCTGGTGAACAACAAACTAAGCTTGAGTCAGCAATGAGTCCTTGGGACAAAGCAACCAGCTTTGTGAGCTGTATTAGAAGGAACACTGCCAAGCAGGTTAAGAGAGGGGATTCGTCTTCTCTATTCAGAACTGGTGAGACACATCTGGAATGCTTGTCCTATTCTTAGTTCCCCAGTACAAGACAGACCTGGCCTTGTTGGAGTGAAGTCCATGCAAAGATAATTCAGGGCTTGAAGCATCTGTCACACAAAGAGTTTGGGAGAACTGAGGTTGTTTATCATCAAGAAGAGAAAGTCTGGAGGGGGAAGGATCTTACCAATGTGTAGAAATATCTGGTATGAAGGTGTAAAGAAGCCAGACACTTCTCAGCAGTATATAGCAACAGGACAAAAGGCAATGAGTACATACAGAAAATACAAGAAATTCTGTTTAAACCTAAGAAAAAAAAATTACTTTGAATTTGGTCAAATATGAAAACAAGTTGTCCATAAAGGTTGTGGCATTTTTGCCCTTTAATAATCCAACTGGACTTTGCTTGGAGAAGAAGAGTTGGACTAGATGATCTCTATAGGTGCTCTCTGACCTCAACTGTTCTATGATGCTATGAAAATTTGCAAAATAGTCAAGAACCCTAAGGCAAAGCAAGGCTAATCATTACAATATGAAAAAGCATGCTCCTGTCAGCAGAAATAAGTGATCATTAGTGTTAAAAACACAAAGGAATGTGCATTTATATGCTCATTAATTCTGTGTATTGAAATATAAATATATATTAATATAAATTATTATATACTGTATAAATATATGTATACATATATATATATAAATATATGAGGGAGTTCATACAAGAAAGTTAACACAGACCCCATGGATAGTTAATGACTGCAACTGATATTAGGCTTTTTCATAATGCCAGGCAGAGAATTATATAGTGTGTGGTCTCACCTACCTTTTTGAGCTTCCAGCTCAATGCCACAAAGCTTTTAACTTAAAATCTCTCTATTTATAGATAGAACTGTCAGAATGAAACTTTTTTTATTTGAGTTACTGCTTTACATTTTCTCATTTCTCTTTCATGAATACAGAAATGTCCAACTAGTCTTGCAGCTGGGTATGTTTCGTTTAGACCTTTCAGTGTATTCAGTATAGTGTTAAGTCTATGCTGTAAGTATGTCCATCTGTACTGTAACTTCTTCGCTACAACAGAACCAAGGGGCATCAGTCCTGGACCTCCCCCTGCACACACTAGGAAGTGTTGTAAGGACCCGTAAGAATGCAGTCCAACACCTAAAGAAATCTTAAAATAGGGTAGGCCACCCAACTCTGGAAAGCGTTCTATGATTAGAACTAATTTATGTGCATTTCACACAAGCTTCCAGTTTCCAGGTGCTATTACCCTCAACAAAACAGGAGAAAGCATCCCAACACATTTCAGTTCCCCAAGAAAACACATTGTATATAAATGACCAGAAGCCATTAAAAAATACAAATGTTTGCTGTACTTGTGATGCTAGGATGATGACAGATTATATAGTTATTGATTTAACCCACTGTTGTTCAAGGGATTTTAGAAACAAACAATGAGACTGTTTATAAAAATTATTTTAAAATTTCAGAAACAGCTTTAAAATCTTCGAGTCTGTTTTTCCATGGTTAGGGCATTCTTTCTCTAGCTGCAGCAGTACATAAATGGAGATTATCACAGTATCTGGTTTCTGAATCTATGCCCATAACTCATGGATGCCAATAAGAATTTTCCATTCTCCAGGGGCACTATCAGAAGGAGACTAGCTAAACACACAGAGCAGAACTGGGAGTCTCAAATCCATAATCAAATACCTAGATTGATTGTGTCACTTGCACTTGTATTGATTTCAATTGGAGCAGCTGACCCAAGGGAATAATAAAAATGTGGAATAAAACTGATTTATGAGAACAAAATAAATCCTTTTGTGAGTCATAATGAATTGGTACTATTTAACCCTTTCAATTACAAAGGGAGAACACTATTTTTTAACAGCGCTGAGTTAGTTGAGAGAAGTCATAAAAAATGTCAGCAATGTCAAATGTCATTACACTTAGTTGTAATACTTTGGCAAGAATGAAGTTCTAAATTGATCTAGGATTTTTATTTGACATAAGATGTTCTTTTGGTTTTTCCAGTCACCTTATATGATGCATCATAAATGGTGCACTTGTAGAGTGAAAGAACGAGAGAATCACTCAGGTGTTTGCTGGACTTATAGAGTAGCTCTCTCCAGCCTATTTAGAGCAAAAACATGTAGAGGAACATAAACAGCCATATCACCTGCACATAAAAGGCTGACATATCATAGTATCTTGAGCTTTCTGGCATTATGCATAGTCCAAATCTATCGAAATCACCCTCATAGAGCACAAATTAAAACTTCATCAAAACTTGTCAAACCCCAATTTTCATCATGCTTTCCCTGAGAGAACAGATAGATTTTACATTACTCTCTAAAGAGAAGCGTATTTATTTGAAGACCACATATACAAGTATACAAACAATTTCATCTGCAGAAGCTCTAGTGAGATTATATATATTTTGTTCACATCATGTATTTACATTTTTGACATTAATAATTCTGTGTCCAATACTGTAAGTTGTGTTTTTGCATTTAGGATTTATCATAGATGTCCAAGCACTGCCAATGTAGCCTCCTCAGCCTTCATGTGGGTTAAAAACTGTAGAAGACATTCATTAACTAAAAGACTGTTTTCATAGGAGAACTTGATTGGCAAATCCCCTTTTACTCAATACTGTTTACCCATGCAATCTCCAGAAGATTGCTATTATTCCCTAGACTATTACTGAGGTGGCAAGGATGGTCTTGGAGACTTTCCTGCTATTGATGGTCACTAGGAATTTCAGCCTGTAAGAACTGATAATATATTCCTCACAGAAATGGGGTTCAGTCTTACCTATCTGCTTTATAACATAAAAGCAAATAAATTACACCATGCAAAAACACAAGTATGTGAACAGAGAGATGCAGAAGATCAGCTAAAACATTATCTACAGTCTGATGCTAAAGCTGTCACCAAAGAAATAGTTTACTGTACAAAGCAGAGTGAGGATGCTTTAATTTTGCTTTCCTCTGAGATCAGGGAACAGAAAAAGAAAAGCATACCTTGTGCTGAAGGAAATCATGCTTGCATGCAAAGATGATGCAATGTGAAGCAGTTCAAAATCTACTGAACCTTGACTAAACATTACTCAATAGCATCCTAAAGCACATACAAAACTATGAGTTTTCAAGCCATGCAAATCAGTGAAGTGGCACATTACTCAGGGCCAAAATACTCTAAATCCCATATAACTCTGAACTGATTAAACCCAACTATTTGAAAATGGATCATGCATTTCCCTTTTTACTCCCTAAGACATTGTTAGCACTACTGAGTTTTATTAGTGAGGTCTGTGGCTAAAACTAAGGAGACAGACAGATGAAACATGGGAGGAAGGGGATGAAATATAAAACAATCCCTATAACCATTAACTTGGATAAGCAGGTAAGGGCTCTCACAAAAGCATCCTCCTTTGGCAGTAAGTAAGGTGCCAAAGTAAAGTGTCTTGGGTGCTGCAGGTAACAATGAATACACCAGTGCTGTTGCTCACAGTAGGTATGATGATTTTTCCTATGCTGTTCCTCTGCCACTATTTACCATTGGGAACTGCTAAAACTCATGTTTTTTCACACTGATTATGATTTTTGTGCTGCATGGAGTATGTTAACATGGTGTAAGTATTGTACACCACTGGTCACTAAACATCTGTGTACATATATTAATGGATAATAGCAAGCATTTAAATTATTATTACTATTATTACTATTATTATTATTATTGATTTTGTTGTGTACCAGGTTTTAGGAGGTAAAGGGAGAGGCAACATTCACAGCATCATATAGCTGCTCTCATGAAGATCCTCTGTAACAACATTACTGGGGTTTGCAGACACAAAGGCCAGGAGAAAAATAAGCCAAGAATTACAGCATGATAATGATAAAAAGAAAACTTTTTCCAGTGTTCTGGAAAACTGCCTCAGTGGCTTCCTGGATAGGGTTATTGTGCAATACTAAATTACGTGTGTAAAGTTGGAATGAATTTTCCTGTTTTTCACACAAAAGGGACTGTCCCTGGCAGAGAAACACGTAACACTATAAACAGTGTTGGTCATTGATTAAATGCAGGAAGAATACAGTCCTTATATTTACCTACTATGGAAAAGATAGTCAGATTTCTTTGGTACCTGCTTCTTGAATGTTCAGCTACACTAGAGGAAAGCCTTACTAACTACTCTCAATAGGAAAAAATTAGCAAGATTGTGAAAGAATATCTTGTCTAGAAAATATATCTCATGCTTTGATGACATCTATGAAATGATATTTCCATTTACATAGAATACTTTTTCTTATTTTAAAATACATCCAAATTTGCATTGATTGTATTCATATTCACTTGTAATGCATATTCACTTGCTGCAACTGTAAATGTAAATATATACTTAGTTACCTATATTTTGAGGTAATTATGCAACCAGCCATTCCTAAAAGAGATTCACTACAAAAACTGGCCTAGCAAGTCTTTTAAAAATGTTTTAGTCATATCTGAAACGTTTGTTCTCAAAAATAGTGCTGTTCTTTTTAAACTGTAAGATCTAAATGTAAAACAATTACCACCTTCTGCACATTTGAGGATAACATCCCACAGAATTTTCATTCTCCATTCTCCAGACTTCAATTCAAGAAAGTCTATGAATTTGGAGGGGCTTCAGGACTCCTCTCCCTAATTCTGCTGACATCTGCAGATGGGCATGTCTTCCCCCAGAAGTCATTGCTTTTATGCACTACCTTGATTCTTAACATTTCCTGTTTTAATTCTGACTGGAGAGATTACTGGAAGCACTGTGCCCAATAAAGATTACAAGAAGAACATTCTAACAAAAAATAAATTAATTGATGGTCTGTATTTCCTTCTATTTATGTGTATATGTAGAAAATATAAACAGAAAAGATTAGATTAAAAGAATGTACATTTGGAAAAGTCAAGTTGTTTATAGATGTACCTCACACACACACTTTTTACCAAAAAATGCTGTATTCTACAGACAAAATTCTCCAGTTTGCCAAGAGAATTAATAGGCTGTCAGGGAGATTTCTGGTAAGTAATTCCAAATAAGAGTTATGAGATGAATAATTTTCCTTTTACGAAAATACTAGATGAACTACAATGCTGAAAAATAAGAACCTTTGGTGATATGCCAATCATGTAAGTCGCAAAAAAGTTGAAAAAAAAAAAAAAAAAAAAAAAAGTCAACCCAACTGAAAAGAACATACATTGATTTCTACATCTACAAGCAACAGAGTTCTGTGCAACTCTGTGTTGTGAAATTCCCTAAGGACACATAGTTAATTAAGGATTCTCTTTACGTCAAACTTGCATTCAAATGCATCACAGCATCAAGGAGACTACAGCTTTGGATGCATTTTGTGCTAATGCAGTCATCTGACAAAGGTAGCAAGATAATTTCTCCAACTCGCTCTTCTGAAAAAGAAGTAATACCTGATGCCTCCTGTACTATAACTTGATTTCATATATCCAGATGCAATTAAAAATGACCTTGTACTCAATTTAAACCACCTTGAGGGTAAATAGGGTTGAATGAGGAAACTACTAGGGGAAAAGAAGCCTGACTGTCACCTTTGTATGCCCCTTGGGTCCTCTGAGAATTGGAAGTGTATCTGATAATAAGAACTTTACCTCCTTTTAAAAATAAAAGGTGTTTGTGATCTGTTAAAATTAGTATTTAATGCCTTAAACTAACCAATTGCAAAATATTTCACTTGAAGGTTCCTCCCAAGGAGGCACCAGGACCTAAGTGACTTGATGCAAAGCAGTTTGGCTTTGCAAGAAAACAAGTTGCCTGAGCACTGCAGAACTGAGACAGACCTCTCAGTTTTTAAAATCATATTTGAACCTCCTATGCAGTTTTCTGGGAAAAAAATATTCTTCTGCAAAGCATACCTGTATGAATCAGAAGAGTGAAAAAGAATCAACAAAGCTCTTTCCAGTATCTTAACAAGTGCTTTCAAAGGGAAAGATTGTCAGACAAAATGAGAAGATGACACTAATTGATACAGATATTTCTCTTGGATAGATTTTTAAAGCATGATCAAGCTGTAGGAAAATCTATTATTAATATTCTCTTTTCTTGGAAAAAAAATCTTGTGCTGGTCTGCATTTGATGCTTGCTATTCATAGAATCAGAATTTTCAGGCTTGGAAGAGACGTTTAAGATCACCTAGTTCCAAACCCCCTGCCATGGGGCAGGGACACCTCTCACTAGATTAAGTTGCTCAGAGCCCTCTTCAGCCTGGACTCAAAAACTTCCAGGGATAGAGGTTCCATCACCTCTCTAGAAAGCCAATTCCAGGGTCTCCCCACCCTCAAGGTGAAGAACTTCTTCCTCACATCTAATCTAAATTTACCCTCCTCTAGTTTGAAAACATTCCCCCTAGTCCTGCCACTACCTGACATCCTAAGAAGTCCCTCACCAGCTTTCCTGTAGGTCCCCTTCAGATACTGGAAGGCTGCAATAAAGTCTCCTCAGAGCCTCCTCCTCTCCAGACTGAACAACACCAACTCTCTCAGTCTGTCTCCATAGGAGAGGTGCTCCAGCTCTCTGAACATCCTCATGACACTTCTCTGGACATGCTTCAGCATATCAATGTCCCTCCTGTAAAAAGGGCTCCAGAACTGGACACAGTACCCCAGGTACTGCTCACAAGAGCAGAGCAGAGGGGGAGAATCATCTCCCTTGACCTGCTGGCCATGCTTCTCTTGATGCAGCCAGGGATACAGTTGGCTTTCTGGGCTGCAAGTGTACAGCCAGGTGATGAGGTGATGACCTTTTCATAAAAAGCCACAGTGAATATTCAACAGTGACCTTCTCAATTAGTTTATAACAGTATTTCCCTGTCTTCTAATTTGGTGATGTGAACCTTTTCAAAATTTCAAATGTTTCTTGAGCAAATTCTTTCCTGTCACCAATCCTGTAAGAATGCCTCGTTAGCACCTATTGAGACCTAAAACTGGTCAGACCACCTCCCCGGCGCCTACCTAAAACAATAGGGAAATTAACAAATAGATAAGGAAAAGTCTGTTCCGGGAAACCCGTGAATTTCTTCAAGTTATGCAAACGAAGACCCCCTCCTTCCTCTCCCCGTTTTCATTTTAAAAACCCAACAAAAAAGAACCAAGCAGAGGGGCAAGCAATCGGCGAGCAAGCAAGCGAAGGACAAGCCACCAGATCAGCTATCAGCACCCAGCGAGCCATCGGCCTGGACGCAGCAGCTAACTCCAGAAGCAGCCAGGAGCCAACGAGCAACCAGCCCTGAAGGCAAAGCCGAGAACAGCTCCGCAGCGGCCTGGACTTGGTAACCCGATCTCCTCTCTTTACTTGTTCTCTTGTTCCCTGAAAATAAATCCCTATAACTTGTTAAAATCACTAAGTATTATTTTTTGTAATTCTGCGCGTCTCTGAAGCAGTGGCTGGTTTTCCTCAAACAAAATATTAAAATAATAGGTCGGATCGTGACATTTGGTTACTGATAAATGTTGACAGGGCACACAGTATTTACCAAGCCTTTGTCATGTTGGTATCTAAAAATGAGTATCATCCACAGTATCAGAAATAAACAGCCATGAAATACGAAGACATGCACTAAGAAACAGTTAAATGCGATTCAAAAGTTAATTTAAAGCCTCTACAATATAGAACATATGTGTTCAGGGCCAGGCTGGTCTAGTGGGACATGTCCTTGCCCATGTAGGGAGGGGTTAGAACTAGAGGATCTTTATGGTTCCCTTCCAACCCAAACCATTGTATGATTCTCTCTTTCATTTACATACTATAATGTAGTCTTCACAGATGCATTGTTGTTTTCACTGTAGTATTCCTCATCTGCCCCCCAAAACCCACAGTATTTTAAATATTTAACAGTATTTTTAAGATGAGCTGGCCCACTAGAAAACAATCTAAAATTAAATACAACTTATTATAACAAGGAAATAACCAAGAAATCTCAGTATGTGGTATGCAGCCAGGTGGAAAGTTATTTCTTAAACAAATTTAATGAATGGCAGATCCATTTGGTCGAAAAACAGTACACACAAATTATTAAGACAGACAGACATATATGAAATTTGAAAGATTTGTAACAGGACAAAAGAGGAGATAAGCCTGGAGACATCTATATTCAGTATTAGATCAGCTGGTGTCTCTAAAGTGTTGGAATAACAAGTTCATGACAGAAAAAGTGTTACGTTATATGTTATTTAAATACTTTCTGTGTCATCAACCTGGTATCTCAACATACCATATGGTACAGTAAGGCACTGATAACAACACATCAAGCAGTTTCATGATATGCATTAGAGATGGCAGTGTAAAAATATAGAAATACAAGATGGATTAGAAAAAAAAATTGCTTGTTCTCATAGTGGTATCCTTTGCCCTGTCCAGGGAATATATTTACACAGAAGGATTTTCATTTTCCTAATAGCATGTATCTCAGGAGTCCATTCCCCAAAGGTCTAATGTCTCTTATGTAGGAAACAAACAAACAAACAAAATCCAAACAACAACAATAACAAATAAAGCAAACAAACAAAAAACCACAAAATTGTCATGGACTATTTTAGGTTGGAAAATAGACCTTTCAGGTCCCTTGTAGTTATTTCACAGTTGAAAAAGATACTGATATATGCAACTCTTTCATCAAAGAAAACAATCCCCACATTACCAAATTATATCTAGCTTTTCAATAAGCCCTGACAAGGTTAAATATTTATTCTGGTTTCTTTAGGTTCAAGTCTCTCTAATTCTACTTCACTTAGAAACAGATATCTAAGTAAGTAAATAAATATTACATTTCCATAGGAGTGCTGTCAAAATCTATGAATATTTTTTACAGTATTTTTTATTTCTGATAGGGTTCTTTAAGTGGTACTTGGCATTATATAATTGAGTATTCCTACTTTCATTTAAGAACAGGCCATGTCTGAAATGCTGAATGTTACGTACAGCTCACGCATGGCAAGCTGTAGGCAATCCAGGAGACTCCTGGAGCGCATTGAAGATAACTTCTTAAGCCAGGTATTAGACAACCCTATCAGAAGGGATGTGATACTGGACCTGATTGTCACCAACATAGGTGAGCTAATCAGTGATGTCAAAATTGTAGGCAGCCTGGGCTGCACTGATCACACACTGGAGGAGTTCACAGTCCCGAGGGATACGGGTCAGGCAAAGAGTAAAGTCAGGACTGATTTTTAGTAAACTTCCAGCTTTTCAAGGAATTAGTCAATAGGAGCCCTCAGGAAGCTGCCTTCAGGGACATGGAAGCAGAACAGAGCTGGCAGATCTTTAAGGACACTTTCCAAAGCGTGAGAGAGCTCTTGATCCTCAAGTGCAAGAAGTCAGGAAAAGAAGGCCAGAGAGTGGTATGGCTGAATGGAGACCTGCTTCTCAAACTAAAGGGCAAGAAGGAAATTCACAGCCAGTGGAAGAGTATAGGAAGGTTGCCTGGTTGTGTCAGGAAAGCCAAGGTGCAGCTGGACCCAAACTTAACAGGAGATGCAAACAGGAGTAAGAAGGGCTTCTACAGGTATGTCAGCCAGAAAAAGAAGGTCAAAGAAAGAATAAAGCCCTTGATGAGCAAGACTGGCAAACTGCTAACATGGGACAAGAAGGCTGAGGTACTCAAAGACATCTTTGTCTCAGCTTTCTCTAGCATCCTCTCTTCCCACACGTCTCTAGTGGATGGATGGC